>NW_017670339.1:748050-754896 GCF_001879085.1 Nicotiana attenuata | reverse complement strand
GTAGACAGTTGGGTTAGTGTTGTAATACCGACTTGTAGCCTAACGACTGCCAATACCCCCCCNCCCCCCCCCCGAGAAATCTTGACCACTCGGTGAGTTGTGAATATTGTTCAGGGGCTCCAGGGCATGACACAGAGAAATGTTGGAAGTTGAAAAAGCTATTCAAGAGCTCATTGATACCCATCGGATCGAGGTCCAAGCCCCGGAAGCGCCTAATATCAACCAGAATCCGTTGTCGGCCCATCATGAGACCAATATGATTGAGATAGTGCACAAAGGAGGAGAGCCTATGAAGCCGTCACAGACTGTAATGATGATCAGGTCCTGTGAAGTCAGGCCGAGTGACAAGTCAACAAGTGAGAAGTCTTTGATCAAGTTGAAAGAGACAAACAGTAAACCAGTTGTGGTAATTGTGAAGGAGTCCTCAAGCGGGGTTGCAGTGAAACAGGGAAAAGCACAAGTAGTGGTACCAGGGGCAGCAAACAAGCCTGTTGTAGTCGTGGAAGGTGCTCGCACGGAGCCTGTTATTATCAAACCAGTGACTCAGCTACCAATAGTCAACAGCAAGGCAGTCCCTTGGAATTATGGCCGAATGCAGTGATTTACAAAGGGAAAGAGGTTAAAGAAGATATCTGTGAGACCCATGGTCTGACCCACTAGGGGAGATGCTTTGCCCTGGAGGAGTTAAGAAAAGCCAAAACCGCCAAAGATAAAAATGCAGAGGAGTTCTTGAGGCAGAGGAGTTCTTGATGAAGATGAAAATGCAGGACTATTCTATTGTAGAGCAGTTGAGGAAGACCCCTGCCCAGATTTCATTTCTCTCATTGTTAATCCATTCAGACGAGCACCGCCGGGCGTTGATGAAAATCTTGAACGAGGCCCACGTTCCTGACAAGATCTCTGTAAACCATCTGGAAAAGATAGCAAACAAGATTTTTGAGGTAAACAGAGTCACTTTTTCTGATGATGAATTGCCCATGAAGGGTACTGAGCATAATAGAGCCCTTTATCTTACGGTGAAGTGCGAAGATTCCGTGGTTACCCGGGTATTGATTGATAATGGTTCCAGCGCCAACATTTGCCCTTTCTCCACCCTGGACAAATTGAAAGTGGATAATGAAAGAATTTACAAGAACGGTATTTGCGTTCGAGGGTTCGACGGTGGAGGGAAAGATTCAGTCGGGGACATATTGCTGGAGCTGACAATAGGGCCAGTTGAATTTACTATGGAATTCCAGGTGCTCGATGTGGCGGTTTCTTACAATCTTTTGTTAGGCCGACCCTGGATTCATGCCGCCAAGGCAGTGCCGTCTACCCTGCACCAGATGGTCAAATTTGAATGGGACAGACAGGAAATTATGGTACACGGAGAGGACGGTTTGTGTGCCCAGGATGATGCCATTATACCTTTCATCGAAGTTGAAGACGACAAGGGGTCGTGGGTCTATCAGGTTTTTGACACAGTGTCAGTTGAGAAAATCCCAGAAGGGGAATGTGTTCCAGTTTCGAAAGTGGCAGCCGCATTAGTCATGGTAGCCTCCGAAATGTTAAAGAATGGTTTTGTACCTGGCAAGGGTTTGGGTGCGTCTCTGCAAGGTATCGTACAGCCGGTGTCTCTCCCCAAAAACTTGGACACCTTTGGTTTGGGGTTCAAGCCTACAGCTGTAGACATAAGGTGAGCCAGAAAGTTGAAACAGAGGGCATGGGTTCTTCCAGAGCCTGTCCCACGTCTCTCCCGATCCTTTGTCAGACCTGGTACCAAGAAGCGCCCAGTAACAACAATGCCCGGTTCTGTGGTTGGTCCTGATAAGGAGTTGCTTGAAAGGATTGAAAAGTTGTTCGACGAGGTGATATGGTGGAAGCTGGAGAGGGATCGAGCAAGGCGGATGTGCAATTTGTGGGGCCCAGTGCAAAGATCAACAATTGGGAATCTACTCCTCTTCCTACTCGGAGGGAGTCTTGGTAGTCGGCTTTGATTTTCTTTCAATTTAATCTGGATTATTCCAGGGTTGTAATTCAGATTCTATATTCCGTCCGTTTGGATGTGTTAAACCTTGTTATCTTTAATTTCAATGAAATGCAATTTCCCTTCCTTTTCATTCCTGATAGTTTTATTTTTGTTTTTCTTTTCTTTCTTGTACAGTCCTTTTTATGCTGGTTTCAGTGACATGACATGCATGAGGAATCTCCGGCCCGGTCTTAAATGCCAATCTAATTCTGAAGTAATAATACAAGAAATTGAGTGTAATGATGAAGTGGAGTATGATGATGATGAGGCTTTTGAAGAGAGCAGTAAAGAATTAAGCCATTTTGAAGAAAAACCCAAACCTAACGTACTGCTATGCGGGCTACCACCGGATCTTAATGGATGAAGAAGATGCAGAAAAGACGGTATTCATTACGCCATGGGGAACGTACTGCTATCGGGTCATGCCATTTGGTTTGAAAAATGCTGGGGCAACCTACATGAGGGCAATGACAACCATATTCCACGACATGATACACAGGGAGATCGAGGTTTATGTGGATGATGTAATTGTAAAGACCAGGAAGCAGTCTGACCACGTCAGGGATCTGAGAAAGTTCTTCCAAAGGCTTCGTAGGTACAATCTCAAGCTCAATCCGGCAAAGTGCGCTATAGGTGTTCCATCTGGAAAATTGTTGGGATTTATAGTCAGTAGTCGAGGTATTGAACTGGAACCATCAAAGATCAAAGCCATCCAAGAACTGCCACCTTCGAGGAACAAGACTGAGGTGATGAGTTTGTTGGGGAGGTTGAATTACATCAGCAGGTTTATTGCTCACCTTACGACAACGTGCGAGCCTATCTTCAAGCTATTAAAGAAGGATGTTGCGGTCAAGTGGACAGACGAGTGTCAAGAAGCATTTGATAAGATAAAGGGGTATTTGTCAAACCCACCGGTGTTGGTCCCGCCAGAACCAGGGAGGCCTTTGATTCTGTATTTGACGGTTTTGGACAATTCATTTGGTTGTGTATTGGGTCAGCATGACATCACCGACAGGAAAGAGCGGGCAATATACTATCTCAGCAAGAAGTTCACATCTTATGAGGTTAAGTACACTCAGCTTGAGAGGACGTGTTGCGCCCTAACTTGGGTAGCACAGAAGTTGAAACATTACTTGTCATCCTATACTACCTATCTCTCGGTGGGACCCGTTGAAGTATATCTTTCAGAAGCTTATGCCCACAGGGAGGCTCGCAAAGTGGCAGTTCTTACTCACTGAATTTGACATTGTCTATGTGACCCGGACTGCAATGAAAGCTCAAGCATTGGCTGACCATTTGGCCGAGAATCTGGTGGATGAAGAATATGAACCTTTGAAGACATACTTCCCTGATGAAGAGGTAATGTATGTTGATGAGTTGGAACAAGTTGAGAAGCCAGGATGGAAGCTTTTCTTTGATGGGGCTGCCAACATAAAAGGCGTTGGGATAGGAGCGGTACTTATTTCTGAAACAGGGCAACATTACCCTGTTACGGCTCAGCTTCGTTTCTACTGTACTAACAACATGGCTGAGTATGAGGCATGTATCTTGGGTTTGAGGTTGGCTGTAGACATGGGTGTCCAGGAAGTCTTGGTCATGGGAGACTCGGACCTTCTGGTACATC
The DNA here is from genome assembly GCF_001879085.1 of Nicotiana attenuata. Classification (NCBI taxonomy): domain Eukaryota; kingdom Viridiplantae; phylum Streptophyta; class Magnoliopsida; order Solanales; family Solanaceae; genus Nicotiana; species Nicotiana attenuata. Next base: position 751,264 of record NW_017670339.1, on the reverse strand, counting down.
AGATTCAAGGGGAATGGAAAACACGGGACTTGAAGCTTATGCCATACCGACAATGTTTGTACGCTCTTTGTCAACGGTTTTAATCAATAAAGTTCAGGCACATTCCGAGGATTCATAATGAGGTTGCCGATGCTTTGGCCACTTTGGCGTCAATGTTACATCATCCAGATAAGGCTTATGTGGACCCTTTGCAGATTCAGGTCTGCGATCAGCATGCTTACTGTAATATGGTGGAAGAAGAACTTGACGGTGAGCCTTGGTTTCATGACATCAAGGAATATATCAGAATGGGGGTGTATCCAGTGTAGGCCACAGGTGATCAAAAGAGAACAATTCGACGGCTGGCAAGTGGATTTTTCTTTAATGGAGGGGTATTGTACAAAAGAACTCCAGATCTTGGGTTGTTGAGATGCATAGATGCTAGACAGGCCACAGCTATCATGACCGAGGTGCATTCTGGAGTCTGTGGACCGCATATGAGTGGGTACGTGTTAGCAAAGAAGATTCTCCGAGCAAGCTATTATTGGCTTACTATGGAGCGGGATTGTATCGATTTTATGCGCAAGTGTCACCAGTGTCAAGTGCATGGAGATTTGATTCACTCTCCACCATCGGAATTGCACAAAATGTCTGCACCATGGCCTTTTGTTGCATGGGGCATGGACGTCATCGGGCCGATTGAGCCAGCAGCAGCAAATGTGCACAGGTTTATTCTGGTGGCCATTGATTATTTCACCAAGTAGGTTGAGGCCAAAACGTTCAAGTCTGTAACCAAGAAAGCGGTGGTGGATTTCGTGCACTCAAATATCATTTGTCGGTTTGGAATACCAAAGGTGATCATTACAGACAATGGGGCTAATCTCAATAGTCATCTGATGAAAGAGGTATGTCAGCAATTCAGGATTACACATCGCAATTCCACCCCTTACCGCCCCAAGGCAAATGGAGCAGTTGAGGCGGCCAACAAGAATATAAAGAAGATACTCCGGAAAATGGTGGAGGGCTCTAGACAGTGGCATGAAAAGTTGCCTTTTGCATTGCTGGGTTATCGCACTACTGTTCGTACCTCAGTAGGGGCTGCTCCTTATTTGTTGGTGAATGGCACCGAGGCAGTGATACTCGCAAAAGTTGAGATCCCATCCCTTCGGATTATCGCAGAAGCCGAAATTGATGATGTTGAATGGGTCAAAACCCGCCTGGAGCATTTGAGTTTGATCGATGAGAAAAGATTGGCAGCAGTGTGCCATGGTCAGTTGTATCAACAGAGAATGGCAAGAGCATATAATAAGAAGGTGCGTCCACAAAAGTTCGAAGTGGGTCAGCAAGTGTTGAGACGTATTCTTCCACATCAGGCTGAGGCCAAAGGCAAGTTCGCCCCAAATTGGCAGGGGTCGTTCATCGTGACGAGAGTTTTGTCCAATGGTGCTTTCTATTTAACAGATATAGAAGGCAAGTGTGTACAAATGGCCATCAATTCCGATGCGGTCAAGAGACACTATGTATGATTTTCTTTGGTTTAATTATATTTGTTTGTACTTGGCATGTTTTGAAGATTGGAATGACGAAGGCATTTTGTTCTGCTATCTAAACACTTTATCCTTTGTTACTCCTTTGAGCCTTATTTATTTTCTTTCATACCCCTCTTTTGGAATCAGTAGCAAAGTTCAGAAACGCAAGCACAAAAGATAAGTAAAGGAGGAAGAGAAAAAGAGAAAGAAAAGAGAAAAAGAGAAAGAAAAGAATGAAAAGAGAAAGAAAGGAATGAAAATAGAAAGAAAAAAAAGAAAAGAGAAGAAAAAAAAACAAAAAGAAAAAACCACAACAAAAGAAGGGAAGAAGAGACAAAGAAAAGAAAAATCACAACAAACAAAATAATTCCTATGACATGAACTACGTTCGACCTGATTCCTTTTAAGGATACGTAGGCGGCCTCACGGTTCGGTCCCATCAAAAAAAATCCAAAAGTCCCCGAGCAAGAAACTGGGGCAGAAGTTGTGGTTGTTGTAAGAAATTTGATTCCAGAAGTTGTAATTTTAAACCCATCTGAATTGTTTTGAGCCTTTAATACCCTTTCTTTCTAACCCTATCCAAAAGCCCACATTACGGTCCAAAGAAAGACCTTTTGATCAATCTTCGAGAGATGCCAAGTCAAGCAAGTAGGGGTGATTCATTTCAGGGGCAACACTCCGGTCCAAGCAGGAAAAATAAGGAAAAATGAAAGAGTATTATTGGTGAAAACCCTCAGGGGCACCGTAAGGCGGCGGGAGCTGAGAGAAATGAAAAATGAGAGAGTCTTATTGGTGAAAACCCTCACGGGAACCTTAAGGCAAAAGTGAGTTGAGAGATGAACAAATGAGAGAAGTCTGTTGGTGAAAACCTTTCAGGGCACCGCAGGATAAACAAGGTTAAAGTTTTGGGTGAAGAAATCAGGATATGGAATTCCGGGGCAACAAAGTATGGCAACTGAAAGTTCGATTGGTTAGACAGATTGGGCCGATTAGTCCGAAATGCATGTCATGATCAATGATACCAGCTGTTCTACTCAGATAAGTCTCTTTTCCTTTTCCTTTTTAGCAAGTCGTCCGGTTTTGGATTTTCTTTATCCTTAACTCTCAAGGTCATTGCATTTCATTTCTTTTGGGATTTTGTCTCTCTAAAATGTTCCAATGTCATTCTTGTTCAAAGCAAGTAAGAAAGGATTTCAAAGCTCACTACCAGCTTCCAAAAATGCAAAGTACAGTATGGCCAGAACATACCAAAGATAGCATGATGTAAAGTGGGATACACGAAATCACCGGAAGTTTCATCGGTGGAATGATTTGGTAATGTCATGGGAGTATGGGTATAGAACACTCGGGTCGTCAAAGGTCATGGGGTTTGAAAGTCAGTCAGAAAGTCAAGCGGTTCAGGGCCAATTCGGGGAAGCAGGTTAAAGCAAAACACGACAGCGGAGACACCTTCAGCAAGAATGCCATCAACTAACCACCATTTTAAACTAACAAGATTTTTCTTTGATTGAAACAGGGGCAGAAAATTTCGTTTGTAAGGGAAGAGGAAGCACCAAACCAGGTTTGACCGTAAAACTCTCAGGACCCTCCTGGAAAATGTGGCTTAGTTAAATTTCAAAGCAATCATGAATAGCATAATTTAGCATAAGGAATATAGGTTGGCTTCAGAGTTTGCATGTTTAAGATAGGATTCAATTAGGAGTTTT
>NW_017670339.1:727477-748045 GCF_001879085.1 Nicotiana attenuata | reverse complement strand
ATTAGGAGTTTCCAGGACCCCCTACCCCCCCCCCCCCCCCCGAACCCAATGGGACCAAGTTTTAAGTCCATTAGATAAGAAGATGTAGCGTAAATTCTGTTTTAGGGTGGCATAATTCAGTCATAAAAGTGTCATTTTTTAGGATAAGACTTGATTTTGATTTTCAGGACATTCCTGGATAATAGGACGTAGTTTAAGGCCCTCCTAGATAACAGGACTTATCGGAAGTAATACCTTTAGAAGATACAGCTTAGATCTATAATTGTCGTTTAATTAAGAGTTGTCAGGACCTCCCTGGATAACAGGACTTAGCTTTCAAATTCTTAGTAATAGTTGGTAGAATGATTCAGTTTAACACTCACCTATGTGCCCAGCTACCAAACTGGGGCAAAAAATTTCCTTTGTTTTGTCTATTTTTGTTAGCAGTCAGGAGCCCGCCTGGAAAGCAGGGAATACATTCAAGTTCAGTAGTCAGGAGCCCGCCAGGAGAGTAGGGAATACATTCAAGTTTAGCAATCAGGAGCCCGCCTAGAAAGCAGGGAATACATTCAAGTTTAGCAATAAGGAGCCCGCCTGGAGAGTAGGGAATACATTCAAGTTTAGCAGTCAGGAGCCCGCCTGGATAGCAGGGAATACATTCAAGTTTATCAGTCAGGAGCCCGCCTGGAAAGCACGGAATACATTCAAGTTTAGCAGTCAGGAGCCCGCTCGGAGAGCAGGGAATACATTCAAGTTTAGCAGTCAGGAGCCCGCCTGGAAAGCATGGGAATACATTTCAAGTTTAGCAATCAGGAGCCCGCCTGGAGAGCAGGGAATACATTCAAGTTTAGCAATCAGGAGCCCGCCTGGAGAGCAAGGGAATACAATTCAAGTTCAGCAGTCAGGTGTCCACCTGGAGAAAGGGGCAACATCTCAAAATACAGTTCAGCAGTCAGGCGTCCACCTGGAGAAAAGGAAAGCATCTCAGAATGTGGTTCAAGTTTTGGCAGTCAGGCATCCACCTGAAGAAAGGGAAAACATCTCAGATTATAATTCAAGTCGACAACAGAGGAATTTCACCGGAAGAATACAAGTCGGCATGGCAACAAAAGCTGCAAGATCAAGTTTGAAGAGATAGATAGGTTTTGTAATTCATAGACCATAGTTTTAGTCTAGCTTCTTCTTGTTTTTGACATGGTGCAATAAGGGGTCAGTAAGCAGTAGCAGCAGCAGCAGCAACAGTGAAATTACAGCTTCATGGTAGTCCCAGCTACCAATCATTCCAGAACTACACTGACCTGATTTGTTTATAGCCAAGGATATGTAGGCAATCTCTGAAGCAAGGTTCGGTCAGACACTTTTCAAAAATGCTCATGGAGTGCCAAGCAGGCAAAAATCCCTCATTGTTGCTCATTTTATCTTTTCTCGAAAACCCTTCGTGTCTCCGAGCAAAGAGGGGCAGCTGTGAGCACGTGATTTTTGCCTCGCATGAATTACTCCTACAGAATCCCCAAAATTAGGATTTTTCTTTAATTATTTGGTTTTTAGGAATTAATTGCGTAATTTTCGTATTTGTTTGCATTTTTGTGTGTGTTTTTAATTTATTTAATTCATAAAAATACAAAAATACATTGCATTTGCATTTAGGATCCAATTTTATATTTTTAGGTTAATTATTTAATTAATGTTACAAAAATGAAAGAAAATACCAAAAAAAAAAGTTCAGTTTGCATTTTTACTTTTCAATCGTCGAATTTGTTATGATTTTCTTTTGTTTTAGGACTTAACTAATTTTTGAGAAAAACAATTAGTTTAGTTTTGGAAATAAATCAGGTTTTATTTTAATTTGTATTTAACAAAAATCTGAAAATGAAAAAAAAATGAAAAGAAAAAGAGGTTTTTTTTTAATAAAAAGACCCAATTTTGGGCCAACCCATCAAAACCCCAAGCCCAAACGAATTACCCCTCAAATACCCAACTGGCCCGGCCCAAAACCCGTCCAAAAACCGGTCCAGCCCCCCTCTAATCAAAACGACACAGTTTAAGTCCAGTTTAATCTGGGTCGTCGAGGTTTACTTGATCTAACGGCTCAGAAGTGAGGGCCACTTGGTATATAAGTGTCTGAAACCAACCCCCTACCCCCAGTCATCTCTCTCAACTCCTCAGAGACTCCGCCGAGCTCCGTGATCACGCCCAACTCTAGTCCTAAAAAGGATAAGCGATCGCTGCAAATATAATTCGGCCTAAAAGTCCGGAGTCGAATCCCACAGAGAACTAAGGCTTAGCTGTATCTGTTTAATATCACCAAGAAGACAAGATTGAATATAAATAAACAGCTGAAAACTAACTATGCTTGAATTGTAAACAATTAGAATAAAGGTCTAAGGTAATGGTTTCCCCCGTTGTTGATTTCCTTGGTTGTATGTTTCTTATAGCGTTGACTTAGTTGCCTCTATCAATCATGAACTCTCCAGCTATCATAAATCTCTCTCAAGCAATTATGATAATTTACTAGACGCACTCTCTCAAGCTACGCTAGCTAGATTCGCATTACAGTTCACTTAGATCGCACCCGAGGTATCGTTATCTCTAATCCAACCTCTAAACCCTCGGTTATGACTCTCGCCTATACTCCGAGAGTGATGTTGTTCAAACAACTACCTAAATATGCACTCTCTCTCAAGCAGATACATAATAAATAGGAACGACTAATTGAGGGTCCTTTCAATTAACCACAATCAAAACATAGTTGAACAAATAGAGATTAAACTAATTCAAATCTATATTACTTATAACAACCAATTCATCCCCAACGGGTTTCACCAAAACCTTAGATTAGAAAAGTTAGCTACTCATGAAAATAATCAAAGGTAAAAGAACAAAGAAGAAGATTAAAGATTGATGCCCAATGATCCTCCTTGCCTCTTGCCCTTCCTTCTGATGTTTTTCACTTCCAAAAATCATTCTCTTCTTTCTTGGCCAGCTTCCTTCGTTTAATATAGGATTTAGGGCTTAAAATTCCGTGTTTTGCACTTTGGTCCCTGAAGTTTACGCATCCTGCCGCCGTCCTACCGCGGTTACGCCAGGACCGCGGCCAGAGTGGCCTTCAGAATCTGCAGCAGTGTTCTGCCGCGTCAGGTCCACAGTCCAAGTTTCAATCGCGTTTTTGACCCTGTTCTGTTTGGTCTCGATTCTTCGTTCACTCTAACTATCATCCGTTGATCCCCGAATACGATCCCGGATTAATTCCTTGGGATTTTACTCAGACTTCAAAGCTCCAAATAACTTGAATTCATTCCATCACATCTATATATCTCGGAATCACTCCTACAAGGCATAAAACACACCGTTAGTGCAAACACTAGCGATTAAAGCGCAAACTCAACTAAAGTACATTAAATTAGAGTATAATAATCGACTAAAATACGCAGTTATAGCCTATCATCACTCCGCCCTAAAACCACCGCCTGCCGCCCGCCAGAAATCGCCTACGGCGGCGGTCGGCGGCCAATCGTGCCCAAATTTACACCAGAGCATCTCCTCACTCCCCTCTTTCCAAATCTATAGCCCTTTACCCTCGAATCCCCCCTGAGTTATTCAAATATTGAATCCGAGGTCAAGTTCTAGATTTTCAAATTTAAACCCATGCAACTCAGAGGGCCAATTCCAAGTTCGAGCATAGTTTGGTGAGTTTTCTCATTCATTCTTGCATTTCTTCAGTCTTCCTTCCTCCTCATCTCTTCTTCTCTTCTCTGGTCAATTTCAACTGAAATTCGATTAATCTTCTGGTTGTGAATAAATTTTGTTCTTATGATTCCTCGTTAGTTTTATTTTTTGTTCAAATCTATTTCTCGGATTCTTTTAGTCTGAAGTTTTCTGGTTTGCTTTTGTTTGGTCATTTAGGTAAATTAATTAGGCCCATGATTTGGTTAATTTCTTGTTCTGTTAGTCAAGTTGATAAATTCATTTACCCCTGTCTTTGTTTGGTCACATTTCTTAAAAGGCTTCCGAGTTTGTTCTCTTGGGAAAACTTTGGTCAGATTTTTAAAATTGGAATATTTAGGTAATTTGAACTGGACTCTGAAAGTAGAGGGCCTAAGGGGGATTCCCACTTGGGTTACAAAACCGCATCAGTTCTGATTTTGGGTTAACTTGACCCATTTGATCTGCTAAAGGTAAAAACAGGGTAATTAAGGGTTAATTTGGGTAGTTCAATTAAAGAATCTCTGAATAACTAATCTAGAAAGCTTCCTAGAAGCTGAAAAAGAGCCTTACTTGGCAAGCAAGTTAGAAGTTTAGGGATTAAGTAGCAAAAATAAAAATTGGAAAAGGTCTAATGGGCAAAACTTTGCCTATTTCTGCTGCCCTAATAGCTTGCCTATAAAGGCATTGCTAATGGGAATTGAATTCAGATTTTGAAGAGGATAAAAATCCAGAAAAATAAAAACGGCTCAGCATCTGAAAGTATCTTTGAATTCTAAAACTGCTGAAATGATGAGGTCTTACACCTGGGTTAAAACGGACTGAATTTGGGTTTGAAAAGTTCTGGTTTGAAGTTGTTTGATTTCTGAGGTTACTGTTACATTGCTGAGGATTAAAACTGGTTTAGCTGCTGTTTATTACTGCTTCCTCACTCCTTCTTTGTTAAAACTGAACCTTCATCATGGTATTTGGTTTTGAGTCTTCATGAGAGCTCGATTAACATGTCTGTTGGGTTAAGTCTGTAGTTGATTTTTGCATCCAACTATGAGTGGCAGCCTATCCAGCACTCCTCTTGAATCCATGACTCTATGGGTTCTTGTTTGGATTTGTAGTTATTAAACTTGTTGTTTAAAGTTATGATGATACAGTGTCAGCTATCTAAGATATATGAGTTTTGGTTGTAATTCTTATGGTTTAGCAGTATTTCACCTCCCATCTTGTCTGCTTTACTTAGCTAAAACTGAGATAGAATCGACCTTAATTGGGCTTCCTTGGGCTTAGTCTGGGCCATTATGAAATCAGCAAACCTGTGGCCCTATAATTTTGATGGGTTTTGGAGCTTCATTTCGAGCTCAGGGTTTAGAATAGACCAAATCTCGCTTATTGTTAACCTGCTTGTTTAATTGATTTAATATGGGTTGTAGTTTAGAATAATTATAGTTCCTTTGACCGCGCTTCAGTAATTAATTGGCTTTCTTTAAAAAAGGGTGGGTTGAGGTGTGCCATATTATATGGCCCTCACAAGCTAATTTAGAAATATTTTGGTTAGAATAAATTGGGCGCGCTAGGCCAAGTAAAAATCTCACTAAACTCGGGTGTGCATTTCATGTGACCCAAATTCAAATCCTTATAACGTTGAATAAAATGAGTTTCGGATTACGGGTGCATTTCATTTGACGTGATCCAAAGACATGTTTCAGACGACGTTAAATCTTCTTTTAAAAAATGAATAAAAGCGGTTAAAAGTAAAAATGCACATAGGTTCAAATTATTTCTAAAATCAGATAACTATGCCAATAATAACAGTTGAGCGACCATGCTAGAACCACAGAACTCGGGAATGCCTAACACCTTCTCCCGGGTTAACAGAATTCCTTACTCGAATTTCTGGTTCGCGGACTGTTAAACAGAGTCAATCCTTTCCTCAATTCGGGATTTGAACTGGTGACTTGGGACACTATAAATCTCCCAAGTGGCGACTCTAAATTTTTAATTAAATAAATCCCGTTTCGATTGTCCTTTAATTGGAAAAACTCCCCTTTATTATACCCTCTCCCCGGGGTGTAGTGAAAAAGGAGGTGTGACAAGTGGGTATGTTCTGGTAAAGAATATTCTTCGAGCAGGTTATTACTGGCTCACCATGGAACGAGACTGCATCAGGTTTGTGCGTAAGTGTCATCAATGCCAGGTGCACGGTGATTTGATCCATTCTCCCCCGTCTGAATTGCACACAATGTCAGCACCGTGGCCCTTTGTTGCTTGGGGCATGGATGTCATCGGACCAATTGAGCCAGCAGCATCTAATGGGCATAGGTTCATTCTAGTGGCCATCGATTATTTCACTAAGTGGGTTGAATCTATGACTTTCAAATCTGTGACCAAGAAACCAGTGGTTGACTTTGTTCACTCGAACATCATTTGTCGGTTCGGAATTCCAAAGGTAATCATCACGGACAATGGTGCCAATCTTAATAGCCATTTCATGAAAGAAGTATGTCAGCAGTTCAAGATTGTGCATCAAAAATCCTCTCCATATCGCCCAAAGGCAAATGGAGTGGTTGAGGCGGCCAACAAGAACATAAAGAAGATACTCCGAAAGATGGTGCAAGGTTCTAGGCAATGGCATGAAAAGTTGTCTTTTGCTTTGTTGGGTTATCGCACTACTGTTCGCACTTCAGTAGGTGCAACTCCTTATTTTTTGGTATATGGTACTGAAGCAGTGATACCCGCGGAGGTTGAGATTCCATCCCTTCGAGTTGTTGCTGAAGCAGAGATTGATGATGATGAGTGGGTCAAAACTCGATTGAAGCAATTAAGTCTGATTGATGAGAAAAGACTAGCGGCAGTATGTCACGGTCAATTGTATCAAAAGAGAATGGCAAGAGCATACACCAAGAAGGTGCGTCCCCGGAAATTTGAAGTGGGTCAGCAAGTATTGAAAAGCATCCTTCCACATCAGGCTGAAGCGAAAGGCAAGTTTGCCCCAAATTGGCGGGGGTCGTTCGTTGTAACGAGAGTGTTGTCCAATGGTGCTTTGTACTTAACAGATATAGAAGGCAAATGTGTAGATATGGCTATCAATTCTGATGCGGTCAAAAGATATTATGTATGATTTCTTTGGTTTGTCTAAATTGTTTGTTTGTACTTGGCATGTTTTGAAGATTGGAATGACAAAGGCATTTTATTCTGCTATCTAAACACTTTACCCATTGTTACCCCTTTGAACCTTATTTATTTTCTTTCATATCCCTCTTTTGGAATCAGAAGCAGAGTTTAGAAATACAGATACAGAATATAAAAAAAAGAAAGGAGGAAAAGAGAAAAGAAAAAGAGAAAGAAAAATGGGTAAAGAGTAAAGTAAAGAAAAGAAAAGAAAAAGAAAAGAAAAAGAGATAAAAGTACAAAAACAAAGCAATTCCTATGTCATGAACTACGTTTGACCTGATTCCTTTAAAGGATACGTAGGCAGCCTTACGGTTCGGTCCCACCAAAATAAAATGCAAAATTCCCCAGGCAAGGAAACTGGGGCAGAAGTTGCGGTTTTGTAAAAGATCTAATTTCAAAAGTTGTAATTTTGAACCCATTCAAGTTGTTTTGAGCCTTTATGATATCCTTTCTTTCCAACCCTATCCAAAAGCCCACATTACGGTCCAAAGAAAGACCTTCTGATCAATCTTTGAGGGACTCCAGTCAAGCAAGTTAGAGGTATAATTTATATCAGGGGCAACACTCCGTTCTACGCAGGGAAAAATGAATAAATGAGAGAGTCTTATTGGTGAAAACCTTCACGGGCACCATAAGGCGGCGGTGAGTTGAGAGATGAACGAATGAGAGAGGTTTGTTGGTGAAAACCCTTCAGGGCACCGCAAGCCGAATAAGGTTGTTGACTTTGCAAAGAAATTGGATTGTGGGAACCCCAGGCATAAAGTGTGAAGACTGAAAGGTGATTGACTGAATGGACTAGGTTGATTAATCCGAAATGCATGTCATGATCATTGATGCCAGCAGCCTCACTCAGATAAGTCTCTTTTCCTTTTCATCCTCAAACAGTCTTCTTGTTTTGAATCTTCTTCTTTATTCATAACTCTCGAAGTCATTGCATTTCATTTCCTTTTCGGTATACTTCTCTAAGGCTTTTCCAATGTTAGCCTTGTTAGGCAAGTAAGAAAGGATTTCAAAGCTTATTACCAACTTCCGAATTGCACAAAGCAAAGTGCGGCCAAAGCATACCAGAAATAGCATGATACAAAATGGAAAATAAGGTGTTAGTGGGTGTTCAAGTGATCGAGTGGTTTCGGGAATTTTGAAAATATAGAGGTTCAGATTGAAAGACAGAAATGTTAAAACAACAGTTTGAGTATGGGGCACTTAGGTCATTCAGGGTTTTGTGGTTGAGGTTCAATCAGAAGGTGAAATAATTCTTTGCCAGACGGAGGCAGCTGATCAGAACAAAGCATGGCAGTGGAAGGGCCACCTTCAGCAAGAACGCCGCAAACCAACCACCACATTTTCAAACTAATAAGATTTTTCTTTGATTGAAACAGGGGTAAAAAATTTCGTTCGTCCTGGAGAAACTCTCCATGAGGAAAGCAGGTGCCAGATAGGCTCGGCCGTAAGTTTTCAGGACCCTCCTGGATAACGGGATTTAGTAAGTTTTTGAGGCCTCCATAAATGACGAGATCTGACGTGAGTTCTACCTTTGGGAAATATAATTTAGCTCTTCAATTTTTACTTTTGAGATGAAATTTAATTGGAAATCTTCAGGATAATGGGATTTAGCTTAGAGCTCTTTTAATAACAAGATTCGGATAACGCTCACAGATATCCCCAATATCAAACTGGGGCAGAAAGTTTCTTTTGTTTTGTCTGTTTTGTTGCAATCAGGCGCCCACCTGGAGAACAAGGGAAAATAGCTCAAGTTTCAAGGGAAAGCAGCTCAAGTCTCGGCAATCAGGCGCCCACCTGGAGAACAAGGGAAAACAGTTCAAGTTTCAAGGGAAGACAGTTCGAGTTTCAGTAATCAGGCGCCCACCTGGAGAACAAGAGAGTTTTAGCAATCAGGCGCCCACCTAGAGAACAAGGGAAAACAGTTCGAGTTTCAACGGAAAGCAGTTCAAGTTTCAAAGGAAGACGATTCAAAGTTTCAGCAATCAGGGGCCCACCTGGAGAACAAGGGAAAACAGTTCAAGTTTCAAAGGAAAGCGGTTCAAGTTTCAAAGGAAGACAGTTCAAGTTTCGGCAGTCAGGCGCCCATCTGGAGAACAAGGGAAAGCAGTCCAAGTTTCAAAGGAAGACAGTTCAAGTTTTGGCAATCAGGCGCCCACCTGGAAAATAAGGGAATTCACTTCAGCATGCAATTCAAGTCGGCAACAAAGGAAGCTCACCTGGAGAGTACAAGTCAACAGCTCAAGATGCACCACAGAGCCGTAGAAACCGCAAGATCAAGTTTGAAGATATGCAGATAGGATTCTTGTAATTCATAGATCATATTTTAGTCTAGCTTCTTTTATTTTGTCTTGGTGTAATAAGGAATTCAGCAAGCATTAGCAGCAGCAGCAACAGTGAAATCACAGCTTCCCGGTAGTCCCAGCTACCAAAACATCTCGAACTACACTGACCTGATTCCTTTATAGCCAAGGATATGTAGCCAACCTCGGAAGCAAGGTTCGGTCAGATCTTTCAAAAATGCTTCCCAAGAAGTATTCAAACGGGCAAAAATCGCTCGTATTCGCTCACTTTATCTTTGCACGAAAACTCTTCGTGTTTCCGAGCAAAGAGGTGCAGCTGTGAGCACCTGATTTTTGCCCTATACGAATTACTCCTATAAAATTCAAGAAAATATATTTTTTCCAAATATTTGCCATTTTGTAGGATTTTATTAATTGTTTGCATTTTTGTGCACGTTTAATTTTTATTAAAATCATGAAAATGTCAAAAAATACCATGCATCACATTTAGGTTGTGCTTTTATATTTTTAGGATTAATTGGTTAATCGTTTGTGTTATTAAAAATTAAAATCACAAAAAAGGCCCATTTTACATTTTACCTTTTAATTGCTAGATGATCGCTTTTTCTTTTTTATTTAGGATCAAGGAATTAATTTGTTTTGAATTTGGGCCAAAAGCCATCCCATATTTGTCCCTAACCCAAGACCAAAATGGCTTTACCCGGTCCACCCCTTTATAATACCACGACCCCGTTTTGTCCTGGTTCTATCACAACCGTTGGATCTTGGTAATCCAACGGCCCGAAACTAAGAAACCCCCAAATATATAACTGCCCGAATGAGTCCCCCCTACCCCCCAGAAGCCCCTCACTTCATCTCTCTCACCCAAGCCCTACTGAAACATTAGCCGCCCCTAAATTCCTCGCCGTCTCCCCCGCCAACCGCCACCGGAAATCACCTCACGGCGGTTCCAACCCATTTCCTTCAAATCATCGCCAAACGCTTCGAATTTCAAATCTGAAGTTTCAGTTCTTCTAAGTCCGACTCTTTGGCTTCTAGAGTTCAATACGACTCAAGGCTCGTGTTAGCCAAGCGTTCTCATTGAGAGACCTTGATTAATACGAGTTTTCATTCAATTTTGAGGGCCATGTTTGCTTGGCCAGCCACTGTTCCTTCACCCGTTTTTGGTCAATTGGTTGGATTCAATCATTTCTCCAAGCTTAGTCCGATTAGTCATAACCTCCCCTTTTCTTCTCTGATTCTTTGCTTTGTTTGTTTGTTTTCTAATTTTCTTTCTGTTTTATTATTTTCTACTAGTATGTTAGGTTATTAGCCATTAGTAGTCACTCGCTCGAATGGTTTGGTTTTCCTGTTTATTTGATTTTTAGATTAGGTTAGAACTCTGTTTTGTCTAGGTCAGATGCTATCATGATTTTTCGTACTTCTTATTTTGTTATAATCTGTGTTTTAATTGCATGAATTTAGACTTTAGGGTTTCCTTTGTTTTGTGATTCAGTAATTTAAAAGTTCCATATCAGTTCTTCTATTAGAGTTAAGTTCTGCTTAGGATTAGTCCAGACTTTTAGATATTCAATACCCTAGGTTCAATTGCATTTCTGTTTATTATTTGATTTGTTTTCCAATGTTTGCTTGTTCTTGTTGTGTTTGCCATGATTTGTAAATGGTTAGAAACTCCTAGGGTCTTAGTTGAACAATTAAAAACTTAAGGGGTCTGGGAAGAATATGAAACAAGTTTTTGGATAAGGCTAGTACAAGAAGCTTCTAGAATAGGGGGCAGTTGTCCCTATTTGCTTAGCACAAATATGCTGAGCCAATAAGGGACAGCCATGCTGCCCCAGGTGGTTAAAAGATGTCTTTTCAGGCTGAAGGGAATATTTTCCTGGTTTGTTTTTCAGCACATGGCCTTTTAGGCCTATAAGTAGTGCCTTTTCTTTCACTAACACAAAGATTTTTAGCATTATTCTCTGCCTAAAAGTTCTGAAAAACATCAGAGATCCTGAACCCTAAAAAGGAAAAAGTTTCTGCATTATTTCATTGAAAGTTGGCTCGAATTGCTTCTGATATTCCTTTAGTAAGGACTTGGGAAGCTCTCATGGGATTTCTAGTTTTTCTGGGTATTGCTGTCGATTTGCTGCTATCTTCACTACTTTGCTTTGCTGAGATCCTTACTTCTTTCTTTTGCTTTTGATAATCAGGTACTTCCTAAACCTGGGTTGATGGTGAGAATTACAAGCATGCTGTTTAGTGTATTCCGGATGTCTAAATGAATCCATGTGATGTTATTTAAATGTGTGTTTGTAATGTGAATGTCATGTTCAGATTTCATGTTTCAACTCTTTACTATGTAGTTTCTTTCATCTCCTTCTACTTTTTGTGCGATTCTGTATTTAGCTTATTATAGGATTCTGGATTTACTATGACAATTATGAAATGATTAGGGATCTTCATGCTTGTGTAGTGATTTTAGTTTTCTTTGTGGTTGAAAAGGGCCTGATGGTGAATGTCATTGATAGTCTGTTGTGTCCAGTTTTCACCCTTTATTTCAAAGAAATTCAGTGATTCAAAGTGCAAAATCAAGATTCTGTTATTAGCTTAGAAATATGTTTATCATGAAAAGGGTTGTATGGCTAGAGTTATGCGATTAGTTAGTAGCTAGTGGTAATTTCAGTTAATGTTGTACTAATATTGCTAATTAGCCAAGATCTGTAATGTGTATTCAGCAGCTTTGATTTCTAGGATTTGTTAGTTGTCAATTGTATCCATAAGGCCAGCAGGCTTTAGTAACAGATTGGGCCAAAATGGGCTTAGACGGGTGGCCTAATTAGGATTACCCCTGGTGTGGCCGAAGACCCTTGTCTCGCATGCTGGGCTCAATTTCAAGGCCCAAATCATGTCAGCGTTTGTGTTCTTTTGTTGTTTCTAAAGAGTTATGATCAAATAGCCTATTGGGCCTCCTGCCGGCCTGGCTCACTTTAGAATGATAAAAAATCTCCATGCCTATTTAATTTGTTTCAACAGCTTGCCTTAAACCTTTATTTTAGCATAACAAATGTGAGTCTTCAATATTGAAAGCATGATGGTGCAGAGTTGGGCCTGGCATTTGTTGGCCCATTTGGGGGCTAAGTGATCGTCTGCCTTGGCTTCACTTCTGGGCTCGATTTTTGAGCCCAGTTTTCCTTTTAAATAATTTTGGGTCTAAGGTCAGCCTTGATTTTGTTTAGATAACAAAGGGGCCAGCATCTCACTCTGGCTACAATGGTGTGGGGTTTGTCTGCTGACCCTTATCCTTACAAGTAATCAAATGCCTAATGTATTATCTCATGCATGTTTGTAATTACTAATCAATAGTATTAGATCGAATTTTAATATAGATTAAACCCGAATATCCTTAGACCACTTTAATTAAGTACAATTCTTTAAAGGTACATTGAGGTGTGCTGTCCATAATTGAATCACTCATGGCCCTCACAAATGTTATAATTTAGATATCCTAAAATAAACATTCGTAGAAAAACCTTTAGGCGCATCGTGATTGTGTACACGTTCGCGTGACATAATTACGATTTTAAAAACAAATCGGAGTATGCGTTCGCGAAACTTCGACTAAACGCTTTTGATAATAATAACAAAGCGTTATTAATTGTGGACACGTTCGCGTGACATGATTTTTGACACGCCAAACAAACGGGTACACGTACGCGTGACCTGTTTTCAAGATAATCTCTTAATTAAAAGAAGCAAATGCACATAGTTTCTAAAAATGAGTAATTAAACAATCTGATTAAGCCAAGTATGACCAAAGTGACCGTGCTAGAACCCCGAAGCCCGGGAATACCTAACACCTTCTCCCGAGTTAACAGAATTCCTTACCCGGATTCTGTGTTTCGCAGACATTAAACCAGAGTCAAATCTCCTCGATTCGGGATTCTAAGCCGGTGAGTTGGGACACCATAACCTATCCCAAGTGGCAACTCTGATCTTAAATAATAATCCCGTTTCGATTATCACTTAAATTGAAAAAAACTCCCTTATATACCCCTTTCGGGGTAGGAAAAAGGAGCTGTGACAGTTCCCATCGTCATGTTACTCTTATATGTATTCACTTGATGTTATTGTTACATGCCATTTTTTCCATTTGTTGAGTTATTCTCATGGATGTAGGCGTAGTTGCTATTTCATGCTATCTCTTTCATTTTTAAGTTTACGTTATGCACTTGAAGTGAAAGTTGCCATTTCCTGGGAATACCTTCTTTGTGAGTTATTGAAGTTGTAGATCTGAAAGCTAATTATACATTGAGGTTGAAGTTTTGGTTATCGAGATATCTTTCCATGTTGAGTTGTTTCCCATTCATTCTGTTATTATGGAGATTCTTGTACACATTGTGTGTCACGACCCAAACTGATAGGCCATGATGAGTTCCCAAGTCCTGCCTGTCGAACACCCCTAAGCATACGTCTACGATAGAAACATGAAATAAGGGAAGGATATGCATAACATCTGCCAATAAACCGCTCAATCATGTCAACAACATACGCGAGGAAATTGTTACACCCCATATTTTCGTACGTGGAAGTACGCCATAAGTAAATTTGTGAAGGTTAAAGGGTAAACGAATCAAAGAAAATGAGTTTCGTTGAAGATTGTCGATTTGGGTTAAAATATGGTCCGAGCCATAATAGCCGGTATTTATGGACTAGTTCCATACAAGGTACTACATGACCATGATAGTAAGGTGTATAAGTTATATTAAAAGTGAGTAGTATTTTAAGTAAGTTGGGATAATTCTTAAATATATGGGTAATTGATTAATTATTGAATAATGGGAGATTACCTAGTTAATTACTTAATAGTTGGGTGATTAAGTAAAGGAATTAGATAAGATTAGACCCTCCCCCCCCCCACGTGGCAGCAAGCCACCCCAGATGTGTGACCCTTAAGTCATTATAGGTTATGTGGAAAAGTTAAGAATTAAGGATGTGTGGTTAAGCCACCACATGGAATGGGGCCCACACCCATTCAAATATAAGGCTTTTCTAATTCAAGGGAGTGTCATATCTTTCAAACAATTCATGACCAAAGTCTCCAAAGTACAGTACAATTCTATGCAAATGACTCCAAGGTACGAATCTTCGGTATTTCAACAAAGATTTCATAGAATCTTAAGCAACGTGAGATTTTGCGATTCTAAGGGAGTACGGTGCAATCTTTCTCAAGAATATCATACGGATTTTTCCTTACTTCGATCCGCCGTCACGTGTTGTCGCAAAGGACTTGTGTTAAAGGGATTGTCGATAGAATCGGATCAGGTATGTTAAGGCTATCCCTTCTTTCCTTTTGGCATGATCTATGCGACACAAACGAAACGAGCAAATGCATAACTTCCATAAATGTCTCTATTCATAGAAGTATTAGAGGTGCCTATTTTCTTGAATTCCCATATGTCTTATTATTCTATCGTCTGTTCATGGGTCTCAAAAAATACGTAAGTTGATAAAGTTTATTTCATGATATTAATCACAGGTATAATAGTCTTATGACGTTCCGAGAGATTTTATTGACGTACTTCTTATGCATTGCATTCATTTATACACGTACATTGACCCATGACCAGACGGCATTATATACGAGTATATATGTGTGTGTATATATATATATATATATGAGATATGGGAAAATGGTACGGCGCTATATACGCATCACCACCTGATCAGCTTGTATATGTTGATGATTTTGCCCATAGTGGTCGAGATGATATGATGGGATGCCCTCAGAGGCTTGATGATGCTATGAACACATTTACCAATGCACGACATAACATTCATGCGCATATGCATGACACTATAAGTATTACATGATTTGCAGAGTAATCCAGACTTATATGTCGAGTCTTTTACTCCATGTTCCTCTCATGTCTATTGTCTATTATTTACTGATTTTCATTCCTTACATACTCGGTACATTATTTGTACTGACGTCCCTTTTGCCTGGGGATGTTGCGTTTTATGCCTGCAGGTCCCGATTAATAGGTCGAGAGTCCTCCAAGTAGTCTATCAGCTCAGCGGAAGATGTTGGTGCGCTTCATTTGCTTCGGAGTTGCTTGTTTGGTCAGTATAATTTAGACGTGTATTGTTTAGTAAGGCGCGACCCTGTCCCGACCTTTATGATAAATAAGTACTCTTAGAGGTTTGTAGACAGATGTCATGTATATGGATACTTGTATGGCCTTGTAGGCCTATATGTTAAGTATATAATGGATCACATTGGCCTTATAGACCCGTATGTCACAGGTATGAGTTTCTATATCAGGTTAGTTCGTTCTATGTCGGGTATTCCCTCATGTTTACCCTGGTTATCTCATGAAGCCCCTTCTGGCCCACTTACCTATGATGATGTAACAAGAAAGATATGTTACGTTGCTACCCGGTTAAGTATGGCACCGGGTGCCCGTCGCGGCCATCGGTTTAGGTCGTGACAAAAGTGGCATGAGAGCAGCTCTATCCTGGGGAGTCTACAAGCCGTGTCTAGTAGAGTCTTGTTTATGGGTGTGTTGTGCACCACACTAATAAGAGGAGGCTACAGGGCATTTAAGACTGTCACTCTTTCTTCTTACTCTAGATCGTGTGGTCGAGCCCAATTGTAAGAACTCAATTTTCTAAACTCTATCTTATTCATAATATGATGATGCCTACATCCAGAAAGAGGATTGGTGAGGGATATAGATGTGGAAGAGTTGAGTTAGAGGAACTCGATTTTTGCATCATGTTTATGATGGATAAAGATGAGGTATTCAGCAGATCATGTGTATACTAAGATGTGTAAGCTTCTTGATAAGGATTGCTAAGCCTAGAAGGCCTATCCACTCTTATGGTAAAAAAGCAATGAAAGAATCAGAAGGTACAAGTTTCAACAAGTAAAAGAAGCAAGGTGAAGAAGGGTACGAGGTACCTAGTTAGTAGAGATGAACATAATCTATAATTCAAGCAGAGAAATATAAGCATTTTGAGTCAACTTTAATTATAACAGAGGTATGTACAATTGGCCACACCATCTCATTTATACCCTATGGAAGCTACAAAAGTAGTATAAGAGAAGGACGTATATAAGGATCCGGCTGGGGTTAAAATGACCCAAAATGGTGGATGGAATGTTTGCGTTAGTTGATATTTCTGAAGGATATTGCAAATGTATTAATAGATCTCCTTGTGAGAGACCCAGATCGTGCACTCTAAAATAGTACAGCTAGATATGAGTACTATAAAGATAGGCACTAGAAGCCTGGAAGGGATAAATACTACCTTAGTTTGGCTCCCGTCCCTAGTAAAGAAAGAACGTTAGGAAACCCGAAGAGCCAGTAGGTGGAGCAAGGCGAGCTATAAGTAAAAGTATGTCTTATTCGAATTTTCCGAATAAAGTGATGGGCGTAAATGTTAGCACGGAAATAAGAAGAGAGTTAATGAAGCATTATAAGTAAAATGTGATATATGGATGACAACGGTAGAAAAAAAATGAAAATGATGACAGTATTACAGAATCTATAGGCAAGGGAAGGAAAAGATGAGAGGTGACAGGTCTTGAGACAACAAAAGAGTATAGGCCATAAAGTCATATCTTCATTTCGAGAAATAAGTTCGTGACTCTAACGTGATTACCAGAAGGAAAAGTTAGACCCCGTAGTAATAGAAATTAGTATGGACTGGTGAACAAGATAAACTAAACATGAATTAGGGACTGAGTGATTTGATAATAGTTGGCATCATGAGCATTTTAGAGATTGCGTTCCCGCGATAATAGAATGGACGACAAAAGAATAACCTTTAAAGGTCATTCAGGAAGACGATTCCCTAAAGCAAGAAATGTGAGCAAAGTTAAGCTTAAGGGACTCTATGTGTCAGTCACACTAAGTATCACCCTCGTGAGTAAGGAATTTCATCATCCTTGGTGTAGAAGGATTACCGCAAGGCGAGAAAGGATCATCAATGATGTGAAAAGACGACAAAGATAAAGACGTAAAACATCTATAGGTAGATCGTCGTAGCTGTAAATCTTAGTACTTCCCTAAAGGGGGGAATATGGAATGATGTGGCATGAAGTTAGAATTAAGTTGTTCTACTAATCATGGAATGGTAAAGGAAGAATGCGATAAAAAACAAAAAAAGGAATGAGATTGAACTTATTCAAATCCTACAGATATGCTATGATCCCAGAACATTATGCAAGCACGACGTCAAGGAAAGGAAGTAAGGGTTCCTGCCCGGAATGTTATTGATAAATAAGGACCAAGTGCGAGAGGTAAGTTAAGACAAAGGAAATAACCCAAGAAAGATTAAGCGGAATATTGATATGAGAATGGGACAACGAGTAGTTATTACTTGATTCAAGAAGAGCCTAGTCATGGCTAGACAAGAGGTTACAGACAAATCAGCAGATCATGCAAGATAAACATAGTGAACCCCAACATGGAGAATTCAGTCTCTTCCGATATGACATCGGGACCCTTGAAAAATATTCAGATAGGAGTTGGGGTAGTTAAAGGTATCGTATAAATGTTATGGAAATAAAAGAAAGTGCCACTGGGAAGACAGTCAAAATATCAGTTCAGAAGCAACCCTACAAGAAGGCGTGGACAGACAATTTAAATAAATGCAATGCATAATGAAGTAAGTCAATAAGATCTCTCGAGATGTCATAAGATCAATATGCCTTCGATTAATATCACGAAATAAACTTTATAAACTTATGTATTTTCTAAGACCCATGAACAGACAATATAATAATAGGACATATGGGGAATCAAGAACATAGGCAACCGTAGCACTTCTATGAATAGAGTCATTTGTGAAAGTAGCGCATTTGCTCGTTTCATTGTATCATATGGATCATGCCAAAAGGAAAGAAGGGATAGCCTTAGCATACCTCAAGTCGTCAATGCAACTCAACAACGAGCTTATGACAATTAGCCCGCCAACCCTATAATAAAGAAATACATGTACAGCTTAGATGGTTCTAGTATATTAGGTATCTCAAACAATAACTTGATTCTATAATAAAACGGGCGGCATGTCCATTATTTTCTCTTAACTACCCTATAATCAGCACGAAAAACAACAACGAGGACTTCAATTATTTCCTTTTTGAACTCAATCCATCAATATGCATGAGTATACACCAAAACAATCCGATCTACTCTTGTATACGATATTCTTACACTCTTCCTTAATTCATATTCATGTAACATAGCCACAACTACATAACCACAACGTCAAGAAGCTTGATATATACAACAAAACTCCTTCAATAACACATCAATCCACTCCACAAACCAGAAAATTTTGATTATGACTTTCAACCTATACTTTACAAGTTTTTCGTCAATATCCAAACTATGATCCAAATGACCTCAAATACATGGAGAAGAGTAGGATATCACCTTGAACAACAAGAATAACAACACATATACATATTTATAACTATATTCCCAACCCTTAAACACAATCAAAACCTCCTCAAATACACTAGAAGAACTATTATTTCTACATCAAGAAGAACCTAAAGTGAACTTTCACCAAGTTGAAGATGAATTGATCTAGAAAGATTGCTGAATTCTTACCTTAATTACTTGAAGAAAAGGAATAAGATGAACTGGAGAGAAGCCTTTCCAACATCATCACAACAAAAACCCCCGAACCAAGACTAGAATTGCAAGATAATTGCCTTAAAGAGGGTTGTACGTATGGTGCAATTGTAAAGAGCGTCTCATTGATTGAGATAGTACTTATATGAATTGTATAATGTGCAACAGCTCCTAATTGACCTCCTTCACTTTGAATATTTGATATATATCAATTTATAATGACTAAGGGGCTTTGGACAGTGGAAGAGGCAACATTTGCCTTTACTTGGCAATAGATCTTTTACAAGGAATACATATATACACATAAGCACCTCAACTTTTGTCTACTAATTATAGGACCTATGTTATGTTAAACATGTGTATTATGCATATTTACTTGTTACTATATGTTATTTTAACATCATAACCAATCCTCATTAACTTTCTAAAATACTTGGCTTCTTATCTCTTCCAACATGTACTTAGTAGTTATTAAGCATGGTATAAATACTAATAACCTCAAGGATAATCTTGCTCTTTAAGCTTATGTCGAGTACTTATTGTCAAGAACAAAGAAAGCATGAGAGAAATTGAAGAATGACTATCTCCATTACTTGATTCAAATACATCATATACATTGGTATTTATACACAAGAGAAAATATCCTACACTAAATGTAAATCCTACAAAATATTCTTCATATATTCTACAACTAATGCTACACAATATTCTACACTAAATGTAGAATATCCCTAATAATATCCCATATATTCACCATATCAAGAATGTATTAATGTAGATATTCTACAATCTGTCCATTATGCTAACATATCCTACCCGTCCCTTAGCCCACATTACAACCATGAAAAAAGACCTAATTGATTTTAGATCGAGCGAGCCTACATTAGTAGAGATTTACATTAAGGGCAAGCTTATGGTACCAATTACATGCATGTGACTTCTTTTGTGAGTGTGAGCGATTTTCTTTGATATATATGAGCATGAAATTCGAATGTGTGGATTGATTCTATTTACTTTGCTGTTATTGTGAGGGCATGTGATTCGTGAAGGAAAAGCAAGTCTTGGCTTCTGTGTAGAGTAATTTGAGAAAGTGTGAATATTGCGTGGCACTTGAGAGTCGACCTTTGAGGCTGAGATTGTTCACTACTAGGCGTAGCATATGTGAATTGTTCTGGGTCTAATGCGTTAAGGGAAATTGTTGAGTGAATGAACCTCTAGAGAGTATAGTTTGATTGCTCGAGGACGAGCAATGAATTAAGTGTGGGGTGTTAATAATAGGTTAAGTCTAGGTGATTTGGCGATTGTTTATGCTCCCGCTTGATTATGTTTCAATGTCATAATATGGTTAAATGATGAAAAATGGGCTCTAATTGTGAATTTTACACATTGCAGGATGGTGAGCTTAGATGATGCCTTAAAGTGGTGATTGAAGCTACATTGGAGCAAGAAAGACCCCTTGGAGCTGTGTGCGCGCAAAGACTAGACAAAGAATTGAAGAAAAATGGCCTGAACTAGCGCGAGGTCTAGCGCGTTCGCGCTAGTCCAGGAGCGGGAGGCAGAATGTCAGGAAACTAGCGCGAACTTTAGCGCGAACATTAGCGCGTTCGCGCTAGTCCCAGTTCCGGAAAAGGTCTGTTAGGGGCAAAATTGGAAACCTGGAGGAAAATTCACTTAACCTATATAAAGTCAAGCTCGCCCAAGGAGTAAAATATGAAGGTTTTCATAGTTTAGTGCAAGAAACATAGAAAGAGGGACGTGGGTTGAGAGGAAAAACACAAAGGCACAGA
>NW_017670339.1:662724-725113 GCF_001879085.1 Nicotiana attenuata | reverse complement strand
ATGTCAAG
Organism: Nicotiana attenuata; assembly: GCF_001879085.1. Classification (NCBI taxonomy): domain Eukaryota; kingdom Viridiplantae; phylum Streptophyta; class Magnoliopsida; order Solanales; family Solanaceae; genus Nicotiana; species Nicotiana attenuata. The sequence continues at coordinate 725,105 of NW_017670339.1, read as the reverse complement.
AACAAAGAAAGCATAAGAGAAATTGAAGAATGACTATCTCCATTACTTGATTCAAATACATCATATACATTGGTATTTATACACAAGAGAAAATATCCTACACTAAATGTAAATCCTACAAAATATTCTTCATATATTCTACAACTAATGCTACACAATATTCTACACTAAATGTAGAATATCCCTAATAATATCCCATATATTCACCATATCGAGAATGTATTAATGTAGATATTCTACAATCTGTCCATTATGCTAACACTTATGACACAACTCGACGTGCAAAGGTACGAGATGCAACATTGTGTTTGATCCGTGGGCTATGCGTTGTGGTAATATTATTATTGTTGATTTGGTAACGTTGTGGCATATGGTCACATGTGATACGAGTTGATTATTATGTTTTGATATTGATATGCATGTGGTGGTATAAGGATGGGTATTGAAATGCATGCGGCAAGATAAGGAGGGATTTATGCGTGTGTTGCTAGTAAAGGAATTACTTGAAGCCACGCGGTGAAATAAGTGGGCTAAAACGCATGTAGCTATTTTGAAAATATATTTTTAAAATAAATACAAGGCTCACGCAATGATATAAGGAAGTTTGTGATTATGACTTGTGAAATGTGAAAGAAAATGAGGTGTAGTGCTTCGGTCGTGATTCTTGATGTACATTTTATGTTGAAAAAGCTTATTGATGGAATGATTATTGTTATTCCTTCATTTGACTTATTTGTATTTGACTGTATTTTATTATCTGTTGTTCTTATCACATGATCATTCTTGTTGTTCTTTATTTCTTTTATATACGTTGTTAGCCTTACATTATTATACCGCTTTGTTGCCATTTAATTATTTGCTTTCCGTTATAAGAATATATTATATTCTGTTTATGTGCCTTTTGTTTAGTAGGTGTCTTGACCTGGCCTCGTCACTTTTCTACCGAGGTTAGGCTTGATACTTAATGGTAGGAGTAGAAAACGGACAGGTCGGGTCGGATATGGTTCGGATCGAAAACGGGTAATGAAAAAATGAATAAATTATCCGACCTAACCCATATTTAATACGGATAAAAAATGGGTTAACCGACGAGTAATATGGTAACCATATTATCTATGACTTCTTGCATATGATCACTTTTGGGAGAATTCCTAGTCTCCCTAACATGAGGAACCCCCAATTTGAGGCTTTACAAATGTAAAAGTTAGAGTCATTGGTTACCCATTGGTTATTCATTTTCTAAATGGATAATATGGTTCTTATCCATATTTGACCCGTTTTTAAAAAGTTCATTATCCAACTCATTTTTTAGTGGATAATATGGATGGTTAACTGTTTTCTTTTAACCATTTTGCCACCCCTACTTATTGGGTAGTATTGTGGTGTACTAATGCTACACTTCTGCACACATTATGCAGATCCAGGTACATTTGCTCGTGTCGGATGCCAGTGATTGACCAGTTACTCCGGAGACTTCAAGGTATACCTGCTCGACGCTCGCAGGCCTCGGAGTCACCTTTTTCTATTGCTTTACTACTGTCTATTTTTATTTCAAACAGAGTTGTATTTAGAGATTAGTAGTACATTCTTTGTAGAGCTTATGACTCAGTTCCACCGGTTTTGGACGATATTTGATAGTTGTACCATTTGAGTTTTATTATGATAGTTTAATAGTTTAATTTGATATCTAAGTTGTTATTTCTGTTAATTCTTAATGTATGTTAGGCTTACCTAGTCTTAGAGACTGGGTACCATCACGACATCGTAAGGTGGAAATTTGGGATCGTGACATATGTGCTGTGTGATAATCAGAAACCAAAACAACAACGAGGATTTCAATTACTTCCTTTCTAACTCAATCCATCGATATACATGAGTATACACCAAAACGGTCCGATCTACACTTGTATACGATATTCTTACACTCTTCCTTAATTCATATTCAAGTAACACAGCCACAACCACATAACCAGGGGCGAACCCACATTGGTTCAAGGGGGTTCAACTGAACCCGCTTCGTAAATATTTTGTACTATATTTGTGTGAAAATTATTTTTTGAAGAATAAAGCGAATATAAGAATTCAGCAATTGAACCCGCTTAACCAAAGGTGTACCTTTGTCGGGTGGTCCAAGCGGAGCACTAACTAGTGCTACCTGTTGCGTGTTCGAACCCTGAAGAGCAGTATCTTGTTTTAATTCACTCAAGATGCTGACAGTTTAGTTGCCACGCTATCACCATGCACTTCTTCTTTTTCTTTTATTGCTTATTTTAGTTTAGTATCTTTTCATAGTTATGGAACTTTCTATATGATATTACTAACCTATCTTAGCTCTCTTATGTTTTTTGGGTTAATAGTTCGTGCAAAATAAATTAGAACTAATAAATAAATAAACAGAGTTTAGTATCTTAATATAGATCAAATTTATGTTTGTTACGGTGAAATTTGTAAAATTTTCAGAAGTTCAATAACTTGTTCAATTGTAAAGGTATATAGATATGTATGTGTGTATGGATGTATGTATGTATGTATATATGTGTGTGTGTCTGAAAACGGTATGGCTTGCAAATAAAATGAAGAGTCACGGGCAATTTTTTTTTAACGCTTTGTTAGAACCAAAATAAAGAGCACTAGGTAAACCTTGTTTGTTTGTTAACTCAATATCGCTTTTACAAGTCGATTATTTTTTAGGACTTTAGTGTATGTTTAAACCAGCTTGTATAAAAGTCTGGGTCCGCCACTGCACATAACCACAACGTCAAGTAGCTAGATATATAAACAACAAAACTCATTCAATAACGCATCAATTCGCTCCCACAAACCAGAAAATTTTAATTATGACTTTCAACCTATAATACACAACGAATCTGATGCAACGCAGGTTCTTTTTGCTTGCTAATTTCTTAAAACAATTTCATCTTAATTTTATTGAGTTATTGTGCATACGATCTTATGATGGATTGCATGTCTACATTATATGGCCACATAATAGAAAACTATTGGAGTTTAATTAGTACTTTTGGTTGATGCTTTAAACGGAAAAAATAATATTCTCGATCCTGAAGATCGAGAAACTGGCAATATTCATCTCTGAGAAAGATGGAGATGACGCCGTAAAAATTACTAAGAAGCCTTTAAAGTGCTTAATAGCAAAATAATATGAAATAGGGTTTGGCAAGAATTAAATTATTATAAGTAATTAAAGTAGGGATGTATATGCAGTCTTCCAAACAATATAGAAACTACCAAAGCAGCGGAAAAAAAAAGAGTAAAAGAAGGAAAAAAGTTATCTATGAACAATAATATATGTGGGGTTGGCTTAAGAAAGGTCGGGATATTGCTTTCCACTTTTGGCGCTGTCCTTTTGATAGGTTACAATTATAATACATATACTGGATGTGGTTCTGAAAATGAGAAGAAAACATTTTGGAACGATACGAGTAGATCAATTGAGGAAAAGTTGTAACTTATGTACTAGTTTCACCATCCAACAAAAGTAATCTCTTTTATATTAAGATCAATGCTTTCGAAGTCTTTCTTGCTGCCCTAGATATTTGTTTTCAATGAACTAATTTTAATTGGAAAAAAGTTCTCAACAAAATATCTGGCATTAAGAATATGGACAACTCACTTAGTGCAGTACATCTTTTCATGCACTATAGTAGTTCATGTTTCTAACATTTTAAGAATAGGATGGCAAGAGGGCTTACATATTTACATATTATTTCCTCTATGAGCACTAGCTTCTCTTCTCCCATGGTTCCTGCACGACTCTATCATTGTAAAACTACGATTTTTTATTTAGATTTGTTTTACTGTTTTATAATTTTCTATACATTTGCTTCTTCTTCTTCTTTTTCCGTATGTCTCACATTATAGATTTGCTTTATTGTTTTATATTACCTCTTGTTATTAATCAGTATTAACTATAATATTATGAAACAATAAATCACTACTAGAAAAACATTAATTTGTGACTGAAAATGAAGAAGTCGCTAATGGGACTACTTTTGTGACATTTGTAGTCGGAAACAGACTGAATTTTTATTACTTTAAAAAAAAAAATATTCGACTATTATTCCGCGAAAGCAGTGGGAAAATAGTGCGCCAATTTCACGCCTTCACTTGTGCGAACGGTCGGACAATAAAAAGACAAAAATATTAGTTGACCAACAAAGTGATTGTGTCGGTCGCAAAGTTAAAAGTAAAATGGTAAAAGAATATTTAAGTGGGTTTGCGACCACGATAATCAGAAATCTAAATTTAATATTTCAAGCTAAAACCCTATTTTCCCAATTTCTGCACACCCTATTTCCCCAATCTCCCCCCCCCCCCCCCCCCCATGTTTTTTTTCTTCTTTGATTTCTCTCCGTTTCACTTGTGAGGCGGATTGTTCTTCGAGTTCTCTTCCACTCCATCTGTGCGGCTGACAGAGGCAAACGGCTGAACGAGGGAAAAGGCTGACAGAGGCAAACGGCTGAAATCTTACGATAATAAAAGAAAAGAAGTAATTAGTTTTGTTTGCTGGTTACATTATTTTTAACTTGTTGCCGATTGAAAGCTTATATGCGTGTTTTTCATGTATAGATTCCATATATGAACTTTATTCATAGGACTAATCAACTTTTTGTGGTGCTTTATTAAAGAAATCTGCCTTTGTTAATTTCGTTGCTCTCATTAATTTCGTTATAGTTCACAATGTGACAAACTGAGTTGGTTGTAATATACTAATATCTTTAATGACCTATCATTTAAATAAATGGACTGTGATAATACTAATCTCCATTAATAATTCTAATGACAGAGTTGCTTGAGAAAAAAACTTTTGGATTTTATTACATATTGCAGAACCTCTGAACCTAGGTTTTAAACATTGAAGCTCCAGAATGCACTTATTTTCGAGAGTGAATGGGAGAATTGGATATATTGTGACGATTTTGTTATGCATATGTTGTTTGACTTGCGGTAATCTGAGATTCTGCTAGTAGGTGTGACATGGCAATAACTTTTTATGTAATCAATCGAATATTCCATCAAGATTGAAAATTCTATGTATAGGTCTAGCATGAAAATATTTGTACAATTTATCAAATATTGTAATTAGTTGAATATAAAATTTAATGTAAGACAGATGCCTTGAAATAATTGTAGATTATGTGTGAAGGTGTAACATTGCTTGACAATAGTTTTTATGTAATCTATCAAATATTATGATCAGTCCATCATGTACGATTTGTGACGTGCAGTAATTGTATATTATGGGTGTAAATGTAGCATGTAATTTATACTAATTTAAATGTTTTTAACTATCATATATAGGTTATAGTTGTATAGGGAAAAATATGCTATGCCAGGTGGCCAAGAATGACACGTAGAACTGAGAGCAACTACTTCATTTGGCACCATGGGGAATGAGACTCATAAAGAGCCAATAAATACCTTCCTCCCGATGACATTAATGAAGAATATTTCATGTCATTAAGTGCACTACCCGTTACAAGAAATATGTCATTTATGCTTACACTTACAAGATTGAAAATTCTATGTATAGGTCTAGCATGAAAATATTTGTACAATTTATCAAATATTGTAATTAGTTGAATATAAAATTTAATGTAAGACAGATGCCTTGAAATAATTGTAGATTATGTGTGAAGGTGTAACATTGCTTGACAATAGTTTTTATGTAATCTATCAAATATTATGATCAGTCCATCATGTACGATTTGTGACGTGCAGTAATTGTATATTATGGGTGTAAATGTAGCATGTAATTTATACTAATTTAAATGTTTTTAACTATCATATATAGGTTATAGTTGTATAGGGAAAAATATGCTATGCCAGGTGGCCAAGAATGACACGTAGAACTGAGAGCAACTACTTCATAGGTGGCCAAGAATGACACGTAGAACTGAGAGCAACTACTTCATTTGGCACCATGGGGAATGAGACTCATAAAGAGCCAATAAATACCTTCCTCCCGATGACATTAATGAAGAATATTTCATGTCATTAAGTGCACTACCCGTTACAAGAAATATGTCATTTATGCTTACACTTACATCTTCATCAATGACCCTCATAATTAATATTAAAGAAGGGCACCATTCTAGGACCTTGTTCTCTAGACGTAGCTATAAATAGTGAGCTCTGTTATCATTGTAAAAACAAGAACTTTCTAGCAAACTAATACTACAATCTACTCAAAGATCTATACATTCTTATCTTCTTATTTTATGCTCTTATTATCGTTCTTATTACTGTTGCGCTCGGAGACTTCACAACCGAAATCTTTATTTCTGTCATTTCGTCTTCATATCAAGGCTAAGTGTTATATATTTCTTCAATTGTCTTATTATTTCAGGATCAAATTAATTCACTTGTCTAGAAATCACATATAAATTCAATTGTACCGTTTTACGGGAAAGAGTTTGGCACCCACCGTGGGGCCTAAACAACCGTGTAATTAAGTTGATCATTACCTTTTTCACTAACATGTTTTGATTATTTTGTCTTAGAAAAAATCATAAGAAATGGCATATAACGTTGTTAACAACATACACAATCCCAAGGTTCGAGGAGATCAACCTCTTTTTGAGGATTCAATCAGTGACACCCACAATGAGGGGAACGATGCCACACCGGTACACGACAGGCGCTATCCTCGACATGTTCGGGAGGCAACTCCTGATGACGCTGAAGAGGAGCATGTTGTTGAAGTGGTAAGGGTCCTATAATAGCAACAAGCGATTATTCTGGGCCACCTCACGCGATGGGATAAGGTTATGACGGAGTTGAAACAGGCATTATTTGGGGCTTCCAATAACGCGAATAGGCGAGATCCAGCTCTTCCCGGTGCTCTCGCAAATCAAACAATGCAGAGAGTTGATAACAACACCTCGAGGGGGGAGGTTGGCTCCGATGGCGTTGAGGGAAGTGGATCCGGCCCCAATAGCAAGAATCACCCCTTAATGAACTTTTACGATTTATGGGAGAGGTAAATGCCCGCATGGACCAAATCCCGGGCGCACCACCAGTGCTTAAAGGACCGGACTCAAAGAAGTATACTCAGTTGCCATACAAACCGAGCGTGGCACCAGAATTAATCCTGAAGCGGTTTAAAATACCCGACGTGCCAAAGTATGATGGAACTTCAGACCCTAAGGAGCATATAACCACCTATACGACGGCGGTAAAGGTAAATGATCCAGCTCCTCACGAGATTGAATCTGTTTTGCTGAAGAAATTTGGAGAAACTCTCACAAGGGGAGGCTTGACGTGGTATTCACTATTACCCGAGCATTCCATAGATTCCTTTGAGATGCTCACAAATTCTTTTATTAAGGCTCATGCCGGGGACAGAAAGGTGCAAGCCCGAAAGGCCGACATATTTAGAATTGCACAGGGAGAATTTGAGTTGCTACGAGAATTCGTTACACGATTCCAAAAGGAGAGGGTGTTGCTCCCAGCTGTTCCAGACGAATGGGCGGCTGAAGCATTCACCAAGGGACTGAACCCGAGAAGTTCATACGCTTCCCGAAAATTGAAGGAAAGCTTGCTTGAGTTCCACGCAACTACTTGGGCGGATGTACACAACTGGTACGAGTCAAAGATAAGTATCGAAGATGATCAGGTCGGATTCCCGACCCCGGCCAAGGGACGGGAGAAGAATAAAGAAAAATCAAAAGACGACTTTGACACAGACAGACGGTCTTCGAGGGGCTGATTTTTGCCTTACAAACGGACAGAAGGTTGCAACAGAGGATTTCGGTCAGCAGATAGATTCACTACCGATAGAAGGTCTGATCACGGTCGGAACAATAGATCATTGCAGGACAAGAAAGCGCCAGTCCTACCCCAGGTTATCAGAATACAATTTCAATGTTGGCATAGTAGAATTGGTATCAACTATGAGAAACATCAAAGAAGCACGGTTTTCCGAAGCCGATGAGATCCGATCCCAGCCAAAGGGATCCCAACTTGTGGTGTGAATACCATGGGCCAAATTGACACCAGACTGGGACTGTTGCCATCTCCGGGAAGAATTGGCAATGTTGTTGAAGAATGGTCATCTCAGAGAATTCTTGAGTGACCAGGCTAAGAACAATTATGGTCGTAACCGGGGCAACGCTGAACCCTCGAAAGAAGGGTAACATCCCTCGCGGCAGACGATCACCATGATCTTCGGGGGGGACAAGATCAACGAGCTAACTTTTTCAGCAGCAAAAAAAGATGAAAGTATCAATAACCCATAGCAAGAGGCTCTTGGAAGTCACCGAAGATGATATCACTTTCACGGAGGAGGACGCAGACGAATTGCTGCTACCGCACAAGGACGCACTGGTAATTTCTTTAAATGTGCTAGATTATAAAATTAAACGTGTTCTAGTGGATCCGGGAAATTCGGCCAATATCATACAATTGAGAGTATTGGAGCAAGCTAAACTCATCGGAAGCATCATTCCGGCCACGAAACTCCTCGCTGGATTCAACCTTGCGAGCATAACAACCCGAGGAGAGATTTTGTTACCCGCGAACGCCGAAATGAAAGTTGTACCATCAACATATCATCAATTGCTGAAGTTTCCAGCGCCCGAAGGAGTTAAACAGATAAGGGGCAACCAACCAGTGGCACGGGAGATGAACGCAATTTCAGTCTCCAGTAGCGAAGGGAAGGGACACGAGGCATAGCAATTACCGGAATCGGCACCCGCTCCCGAATCGGATGAAGTTAGCCCAGGGGTAGAAGTGTCAGAATCTTATCAGGTGCTGAGATATTTCCAAATTCTAGAAGAGACGGACGCAAAAAAATCCACAGCGAAAGAGCTTGACCAAGTTACATTGTTCGAAGAGTTCTTAGAAAGGAATTCCACTTGGGGACAGGACTACACCCCGAGCTCAGGTCTGGCTTTATTAAATTTCTTAAATCTAATGTCGATTGTTTTGCATGGTCGGATGTGGATATGACAGGTATTCTTACGGAGGTAGCCATACACAAGTTAAGTATGGGCCCCAACATACCTCCGATAAGACAAAAGAAACGACCTATTGCCGAAGCCATGAATAAATTCGTGAAAGAAGAGGTAACTCGCTTACTTAATATCGGGTCAATCCGAGAGGTAAAGTATCCCAACTAGCTAGATAATGTAGTCGTAGTTCCTAAGAAGACCAACAACTTTTGCATGTGTGTAGGTTATAAGGACTTGAATAAGGCGTGCCCTTTATCAGCCAAACATCGATCAAATGATCGATGCGATGGCCGGGCACGAGTTAATGAGTTCCCCGATGCTTATTCCGGGTACAACCAAATTAAGATGAACCCGTAGGATCAAGATAAGACCTCGTTCATAACGAATTTTGGCACATATTGCTATAATGTGATGGCGTTTGGGTTGAAGAAAGCTGGAGCCACTTATCAGCGGCTCTTGAACAAGATGTTTGAAAAAAAATAGGAAAAACTATGGAAATTTATATAGACGATATGCTCGTTAAGTCTTTGAATGCAGGTGATCACCTTAAGCATCTGCAAAAAACATTTGACATCCTAAGGAAACATAACATGAAGCTAAACCCCGAAAAATGTGCATTTGGGGTTAGCTTTGGCAAGTTCCTGAGACTTTTGGTATCGCAAAGGAGGATTGAAGTAAACCCCAATAAGATCAAGGCAATCGAAGACATCTCGGACCAGCTGTCAAGAGTGAAAGATGTCCAAAGGCTCATCGGGAGATTGGCAGCCTTGAGCAGGTTCATTTCCCGGTCAGAAGAAAATTGTCACCATTTCTTCGCACTGCTCAAAAAGAAAAATGACTTCGAATGGACCCCGGAGTGCCAGCAGGCTTTGAGTGATTTGAAAAGGTACTTGTCAAGCCCTCTACTACTTTCTAAACTAAAGGAAGGCGAAATATTGTTAGTCTACCTCGCGGTCTCAAAAGTCGCGGTAAGTGCAGTTTTAGCCCGTGAGGACGAAGATATGCAATCTCCCATTTATTACGTTAGTAAAATCTTAACGGGAGCATAAACTCGCTACCCGTATTTGGAGAAACTTGCCTTAGCTCACGTGGTCGCCACTCGGAAGCTGAGGCCCTCCCTATTTCCAGTGTCACCCAATAGTCGTAGTGACCACTTTTTCTCTACGGAACATCCTCCACAAACCCGAACTCTCAGGTAGGTTGGCCAAATGGACCATCAAAATGAGTGAATTCAACATAGAATATAAACCAAGTACTGTGATTAAGTCACAAGTCTTGGCTGACTTTGTGGCCAATTTTAGTCAGGGATTGCTGCCTCTGGCAACCAATGAGGCAGTAATGGTGTCGGAATCGTCATCGAGGTTTTGGACCTTAATTACGGACGGCGTTTCCAACGTGAAATGTTCTGGTCTTGGTATAGTATTAATCACGCCTTCAGGGGAAACCCTAAGGCAAGCCATCAGAACGATCCCTTTAACTAACAATGAAGCAGAATATGAGGCTTGGATCACAGGGCTCAAACTGGCACGGGGACTAGATTCCGAGGTCATTGAAATCAAGTGCAACTCATAGTTGGTGGTAAATCAGGTCTATGGGATCTTCAAAACCAAAGAGGAGCGCATGAAACAACACGTGATAAAGGTCCAGGCTCTGTTGGCTCAATTTCGGGAGCGGTCGATTACTCATATCCCGTGGGTTGAAAACGTAGAAGCAGATGCATTGGCTAACCTCAATTTATCAATGAATATAAAGGGATCGGAGTCCGGGACGATAGTACAACTGATGAACTTAGTCCTAGATACGGATAGCTACTATGAGGTAAATACGACTAATTTGGTCTGTGACTGGAATAATGAAATCATCGATTATCTCGAGCACGGGAAGCTGCATGAAGACTCCAAGGCATCCCGAGCGCTACGAGCCAAAGCAGCATGGTATAGCTTTTAAAAAGGCCAATTATACAGAAAATTTTTCCAAGGCCCGCTTACCCGGTGCTTGGGGGCATCCGAAGCTAATTACGTTATGCGAGAAGTCCACGAAGGGATATGCGGCAACCATTTGGGCGCAGATTCCTTAGTGCTAAAACTGGTAAGGGGGGATATTATTGGCCCCGCATAGAGAAAGACACCAAAGCCTTCGTACAAAAAATGCAATAAGTTCCAACACTACGCATCTCTGGTACATCAACCGGTAGAACCATTGCATTCGGTTCCGTCCCCGTGGCCGTTCATGAAATGGGGGATGGACATCGTTGGACCACTACTGTCGGCTCCCTTTAAGGTAAGATTTCTTTTGATTTAACTGGCTATTTTTCTAAGTGGGTGGAAGCAGGTCCTTATCAGAAGATAGGCAAACGCGAAGTGATGGATTTCCTGTGGGAAAACATAATTTGCAGGTACCGAATACCGAAAGAGATAGCATGCAATAATGGGCCACAATTTATCGGCACAAAAATCACAAAGTTCCTTGAAAATTTGAAAATAAAGAGGAGTACATCTTCACCCTACCATCCGAGTGCAAATGGTCAAACGGAGTCAACGAACAAAATGATTATACAAAACCTCAAGAAAAGGTTGGAAGCGGCTAAAGGTAAATGGCCCGATGAATTACCCGAAACCTTATGGGCATACCGAACAACGGTCAAATCAAGAACAGGAGAAACTTCTTTTTCCCTTATGTACGGGGCAGAAGCCTTAATCCCGGTGGAAGTAGGGGAACCCACCTTGAGATATTTCCAAGCAGATGAAGAATCGAAACGATGAAGAAATGTTAGTCAACTTGGAGCTACTCGATGAGCACAGGGACTTGGCGCATGTAAAAATGGCAGCCCAAAAGCATAAGATTGTCCGACAATTCATTAATTGGATCCTCGAAGGTGCAAAACTTCCAGTGTTCCAAATTGCATTCTTCACATTCGAACACTGGGGGAATAATATGAGAATAAGGCAACAATGACTGCCACGTTGACCGGAGAATGAAAATGGAAACATAGTTGTATCATCGAGATCGGGGACTGCGCGGCCAGCCCCGTAGAAACAAGATGTACAACTTAGCCACAAGTAATGGCAATTTCTTTTTTAGCATAACTAATGCTTATATACTTTTAAAAATGGAAGGAATAAAATGAAGTCCTTTTATTTCTATCTTGTTTTTTGTCTGAACGATAAATTAACTTTATCATTTGAAAGTTAAACAAGTACTTCAAATGCTAGTGCCGTAATGAATAGGAGACGTCCTCTTCAAGAGCACCGTAAACATAAGAGAGCCCTCTCTTATGAAAACCCTCACTTTAAAGGGTTGATTTCGGAAGAAGTTATACCCAGAATCAAAATGCCTTCGGGGAAAAATACACCCGAAGCTTGCACAAAAAGATGCAAAAAGCAAACTTGCACAAATACTTACAAAAACCCTCACGTTAAAGGGTTGATTTCGGACGAGTTTGCGCCCGAAATACAAATGTTTCTGGGGGGGGGGAGGGAATACGCCCAAGGCCTTGCACAATTAGATGCAAACAGCAAAACTTGTGTAAAACACTTAAGCAAAAAAGAATGCAAAGGTTTAAACTTGCATAAATGTTCAAACGAAAGAATGCAGAAAGGCTCATGCAATACTTGAGCAAAAGATGTTTTTATTCACAATAAATGTGCCAAAAAAGCATAAGTACAAAAGTTGGGAAAAAATAAAAGAAAAAGCTAAATTGTTGCCTCTCCGGAAACCAAAGGAAGAGAAGTGTCCGCGCCCCCAGGGGAAGTAGGAAGATTCGTTGATGCCTCAACAGTTTGGCCCTCAACACCATCACCTTCCGGTTCCTCTTAAGTTCCCAAAAATTCAGAACCGGAACTAGAGGAACCGTGAACATCAGGCTCTGCCGAGGGACCCGTCGGGAGTCCATTTTTAGCAGCCAACTCAAGTTCACGGGCCTTAGCAATTTCAGCATCAAAATCAATAATACCAGCTTTGGCCTCCTCCAAGGTTTTTCTCATCATGCTGTACATGGCGTAATTTTTCCCAACAATGAGGAAAGCCGCTCGGAGCTTAAGTTCGTCTTTGAGTTGAGTTACTTCGGCAGAAATAATTTCCTAGGTGGATCTAATAGACTTGAGGCTAACGTCAAGATCGCGGATAGTAGAGCTGAAAATTCTATTGTGCTCAAGGGTCTTCTTATACTTCTCTTCCAACCGAGCATATTTCACCCCCGCAGTAGCAAGCTCTTCCGTCTTGGAATTCAAGGTTGCCTCTAAATTAGTTAATCTTTCAGCGGAGGTAGCCTTACGATCACATGCAGTAAGAATGGCATTATGGACTTCAACCCATTTGGCTTTAGCCTCTTTAAATTGAACCCTCAGCGGGGCGATCTCTTGGCTAAGGGTTTCCATCTCTTGCTCGCTTTGCTACAAACGAGCTTCCAGTACAACGGCCTCGGTGTCTTTGGCTTCCAGTTCTGAGAGGGAAGCGGTACTTTGTTCCCGTTCTGCAAAAGTTGATTCCAAGCGAAGGTAATTTCTTCCTTCTCATGAATCAACTTCTGAAGGCCCTCGGAAGCAAGAAAGTTGGCCTACAAAGCAAGAAGGGAAAAACATAAGGGTATATTTAGGAAAATATACAAGAAATAACAAAGAAGGTACGGAATGTACCGCTGTAGCATTGTGCATGGCGTTGTTCAACAAGCACTCACCCGAGAGAGCCTGAATCTTTTTTCAATCTTGTTTTGAAGCCAAAGGCTTCAGATAATTAGCAAGTTCCACCGCCGAGATAACAAGTTTCATCCGGTGGAGACCGAAAGAATAACATTCCTCCTCCCCTGCAGATCTTCAGAGGGGGTAGCATAATTTTGCCCCAAATTCCCATGAACTAGGGACTGGCTAAGAGGAACACCTTTTTCTTGGTCAAGTGCGGCTGATGGAGATGATGTAGCAGTTGCTGATGGAAGAGCCGGGGAAGAAGGAGATGAAGCTGATGGCGATGAAGGATGAGAAGCAACTGCGAAAAATGTAGTGCTGGTTGTTGGATGCTCGCCAACTAAAAACGACAGGGAACCAGTACTCAGCACCATGCACAGCAACTGGCACCTAAAAATGGAAGTTGGCATTTTCTACCATATCTAATTCACCCCAAAGTGCCGAGACATCATCCTCGGTTGGTGTAAATAACTCAAAAGATTGAGCATTCTGTTGAATTGATGATGATCGTCGCCTTCTATGTAGAGAACCTCCATCATCGCCAGCCTCTTCGTCATTGTCGATTATCACGGTATCTATGACCGGCCCGGGAGGAGGGCTAGTCATCACAACTTCCGGAGACGACTCGACGGAAATATTTCACCCTCTTATTCTTTCCCCCGGCCGTAGAAGAACGCCTTATTTTTGGTTTCTTGTTCTCCGGCGGGGGACTCCGTAACGAAACACTTGTACCTGAAGCAGGCCCGGAGACACCTATTCGAGTGAGCTCCTCCTGAAGCAGCCTCGCTGCATCAGCAGGGTCAGCCAAAACATCCTCCTGGGGGACATCAAGTAAGCTCGCGGGTAGACCTAATTTCAAAGAAAAGATAGAAGCGATCAATCAATTTGCTCACATAAAAAGTTGAAACAAGGTGAGTTTGAGTTACCATGATTTTTGTCCTTCCACTCGTATTTAAGGGACAGTTCTTTTCACGTGTGGGTTTCAGGTGTAGTGACGTCCAAGATTTTCTGGACCCACTGTTCCAAGCCTTCAACTATAGGTGGAACCATCAAGTTGCTGAAACAAGCGAAAGATGAAGGATGAATATGGATATGGAAGAATCCCTAATGAAAGAGATATGAAATATTGAACAAAAGGTTACGAGTGTGGTTCCAACATTTCCGGAAAGGATGAAGTCATTGCCGAAATGATTTTATTGATGAAAATTTGTCACGCCCCAAACCTGAAGAAGTGTGGCCGGCACCCAGTACCATACTCGGCCCAAGCGTACTACTCTGTAACTGTGAACTCTAGAGGGGTAACCCTCAACTTAGGCCGATGAGGCCATATTTCGAATCGTCTGACAATAACGCCTCTCTCATCTATGGGGTAAACATACCCAAAAGCTGATATATAAAACTATGCAGGTCGACGGAGCTGCCATGACTATCTACTAATATATAAAATATACAGGACTCGTCTACAAGCCTCTAGAGATAATAGAACTGTACCATGGTCGGGACAGAGCCTTGACCTACCCATCAAACCTGTATATGACTCCAAGGTCTAGACCTAGTAACTCCGAGGAAGTGAAGCTTACCAACCAAGCTGATGTTTGACTCTGTCTGCTGGAAAGGTCTGTCCAACTGTCAATGAGGACCTGTAGGAATGAATTGCAGCGTCCCCGACAAAAGAGGCATCAGTACGAAATAATATACCGAGTACTTAAGGCAACATAATAACTAAAAGCTGAAACTGAACTGATAATATAATAACTGAAAGTTACTGGGAGTCAAAGGTAATCTGAAGATGTACTTACATGCTGATACTGACTCAATTCTCTCAATATAGTAAGTAAAATAGCCGTCTGGCCTTATAAGGCTCGGTATGTGTAACTGCTCTGCCGTAGTAGGCTCGCTCATAGGCATTTGGCCATACTAGGAGCTAAATCTAAGCCATTCTAGGCTCGCTCATAGGCGCCAGTAGGCTAGGTATATAACTCACCATCTGATTAGAGGTTGCCGAATAAGGTCCTGCCCATCTATTATAGCTCGATGGTGGTGAAAATACTGTAATACTGTATATATATAGACTCTCTGCACTCTTGGCTGACAGAAGACAAAACTAAACTGAATATGAAGCCCGATAAGGGAGAATGATGTAACTTATGAGACTAGGAAAATGTACATAAATTCAGGAATATGAACTTCTCTTTATGTCTCATTATCAAGCACATGCAATTACTGGATCATGCCAAAATGAAAGAAAGGCTTAGCCTTAACATACCTGAGCTGATTCTCTTGACAATCCCTTTAACATACATCAATTGTGAAAACACGTAATAGCGGATCGAAGTAAGGAAAAATCCGTATGATATTCTTGAGAAAGATTGCACTGTACTCCCTTAGAATCGCAAATCCCACGTTGCTATAGTATTAAGTAGTCTTTGCTAGAGCCTTACACGTTACATAGTAGTTGTAAGCATCCAATTTTGTGAATTAGAGAGGCTTTTAAGTCTTGGTGGTGTGGGCCCCACTTTGTAAGACTTTGCCACCCAAAAATCTCTTAAAATGCCACCTATCTTCCTACACCAACAGTCATTACTTGGTTTTCTTATCCAACCTTATGGGCTTCCACGTTGGGAGCCTTAATCTTATCCAAATAATTCATTAATTATCAACTAATCTTCTTGATTATCTTGTTAATCTCCCACTAACCGATATCCCAATTATCCACATAATTAAGAATTATCTCGAATTACTTAAAATGATATGCACTTTTAACACACTTTATACACCTTATTATCATGGTCATGTGGTACCTTGTATGGCATTAGTCCATAAATACGGGGTATTATAGCTTAGACCGTATTTTATCTCGAAATGTCAAACTTCGACGAAACTCATTTTCTTCGATTCTCTTACCCTCTCACCTTCACGAATTTACTTATCACTTGTTTGAAATAGCATAATACTTATAATCTCAAAATAATCTCATTCCCGAGCTTACGTCGATCAACGTATGACGAAACTTTAACGTACGATAAATGCAAGATGTAACATCTCATTTCCGAACTTATATCAATTTACTTATGGCGTACTTCTACATATGAAAACATGGGGTGTAACACAATTGAAACAAACCTTTCCATCTACCCATGATCGTTGTCATCATCTATGATATATAACAGAGCATGGTGGCCACGTTTGCTGAAATTTATCATTCCTCCACGAAAGATTTTGGAGGAGTAGAGATTCGTCACATGAGCTAAAAATAGTGCCTCTCCCGTCTCTTGGCACAAGTGCCGAAGATAAGAAATTGTCCTCTACACAGAAGGACTTACTTGTGCCAAACACACTTGGCAGCGGAGGCAGAACTCCGCAATAACGAAGTCAAGCTCTCCACTCAAAGAGCATGCACCCAAAAGTAAAGGGATAAGTGTAAAAATATGTGAAACCCTCCTTGGGAAGGATCACTCGCTCTGTTAGATCAAGAGCAACAATGTCCAAATCATGGCAGCGGCAGTCTTCTTTCACAACTAGAATACATGAAGGACGGATGGAAGAAGGGTATCTGCAAACATCCCACGTGCGAGGAAGAGCTAAAAGGAATTTCTCTTCGAAGTCTTTTGCTGTAACAAGACTTCTAGAAATGATAGAATCCACCGTTGGAGGAGCAGCGTCTTCAGCTTTGCTCTTGCCCTTTGAAGAACTGACATTCTTTGAAGAAGAAGCTATTTGGATGAAATAAAAGCTTTTTCGTTTGGAGGGAGTTAAAGAAAGGTAAACTAATAAGAAGATTTTGGAACGATTGAAAAATTATGGAGTATCAAGGGAGAAGGTTGTTACGTATATGTAAAAGTTGTGGCGCCTAAATTTATAGCCATGATTACCTCGATAACCGGCAAATTATATGTTGAATCATGGGGTGACGCGTGTTCGGGGCATTAAATGCGGATAGACGTGTGTCTAATCAACCGTCAGAAGACTTCAGAGGGCATCATAGTCATTCCTACCAAAAGAGTATTTCTACCAACTTTCCGGTAACATAAAGTTATGTCAGCAAAAAGCAGGGGGACTATCTGTATAGGAAAAAATATGATATGTCAGGTGGCCGCTTAAAAGAATGACACGTGGAACCGAGGGAAACTACCTCGTTTGGCACCGTGGGGAATGACACTCATAAAAAGGCAATAAATACCTTCTGCCCGGTGGCATTAACAAAGAATATTCCATGGCATTAAGTGCACTGCCCGTTACAAAGAATTTATCATTTATACTCACCGTTACATATTCATCAATGACCCTCATAATTGACATTTAAGAAGGGCACGATCCTAGAACCTTGTTCCCTAGACGTAGCTATAAATAGTGAGCTCTGTTATGATTGTAAAAACAAGAATTTTCTGGCAAACTAATACTACAATCTACTCAAAGTTCTATACATTCTTATGTTCTTATTTTCTATCTTATTATTGTTCTTATTACTGTTGCGCTCGGAGGCTTCGCAATCGAAATCTTTATTTATGTCATTTCGTCTTCATATCAAGGCTACATGTTATATTTTTCTTCAATTATCTTATTTTTTTTGGGATCGAATTAATTCACTTGTCTAGAAACCACGTATAAATTTAACTGTACCGTTTTATTGGTAAACAATAGTTCTAATACTTTAAATACTGTCAGAAGTTATAGACTTCTTAAAGGATGATGCTATGATGGAACATCAACAACAACATTTGTTTCTGTTGGTAACAATGACTTATTTGAGTAGCCATTTCTTTGGTTGTTGTTGTCATTCTTTACCCACACTAGATGTATACTCTAAGAAGGAAAATTAACTGTAGCACCATAATTGTACCTCTGGTTTAATGGATGGCTGGCACCTAGTAAAAAAGAGAAGACAAGACACGCTTTCCAGCATACTTTAGGTCCACTATCTCGTATGTGCCATTTATGAGTCATCCTCCTCCTTCTCCTCATCAGCATACTTCAGGTCCCACTACCTCGTCTGTGATTGTAATGTTAAGATTTGATTGAATGGTGCTTGGATGTTTTAGTTATAAATGTTTATGTTTTCTTTAATTATTTGCATTTTGTGTTTGATTAGTTGAAATAATAAAACGGTGGATTAATTGGTTGGAATGATGGATTGATTCTTTAGTTGCTGTAATTTTGAATTGATAGGTGTTGTTGTTTTAAAATAGTTGAAATCTGTCAAAATATTTGTAGTTTTCCGACTAAATTCCCACTAAGGTAGTCGCAAAATGCTTTACAATTTTCAAGAATAGAACATTCTGAGACCGCAGTGGTGGGAAAATTAATAAAATAAAAAATATTAAAATAGTTTTGCGATCGCAGTAGTGGAAAATATAAATAAATAAAAAATATTAAATTAGAATTGCGACTGCATTAGTGGAAAAGCATAAATAAAATAAAAATACCTTTTAAAATTTGCGACCACTATGGTGGGAAAGATTATATAAAATTATAATTTTTTTAAGTTTTGCGGCCGAAGTAGTGGGAAAATTAATATAAAATTAAATTTTAATATGAGTATTTGCGACCGCGTCATCGGACAGTTGACGACATTTGTTAGTCGTTTTTTATTTTCTGTTTTTGACCGATGTAGTCTCAAATTACGGACAAATACGATCGCAAACTATTTCAGACCAGCTATTTTGCAACCGCGTTATTTCGGTCTGAACATGGTCGGAAATAGCATTTTCTGACCGCATTCTGACTGTTTTCGCTGTCGGAAAATAGCTATTTTCTAGTAGTGAATTTACTGTAAGAAAAAACAGAAGTAAAGCAGAAACTGAAAATAACTTGAAAACAGAATTTGAAAATGTATTTTGGAATGAAATCGAGCTCACTGAATGCACGGTGTGTCCTGAAGGAAATTATTCCCCTCAAGTACCCAAGGTGTTGGAATATTATCCTCCCAGAATAGAACGATTTGACTCACTGGAGTATCGATACCTAAATGCTGGTGAACTGTGAACCACTCAATGGTTGTAAATCACATTTGATTTTATTTGTGTAGAAGAAAAAGTTTGAAGTTCAGAAAACTTCATAAGGAAAAACTCTAGGATCAAAGCGAATTTATAGCCATTTTCTGGCACTGTTTCTAAAAATTTACAACCTTTCAGAAACAGTCATGGCTGTTGGAACAGGCGGGAATATATAAAATTATTTGAAAAAAATTTAAAATTATCCGGGAAAAGAAACGTACCGGGTCACGGGTCGCACACGCGGATCCTAAGTTATTTGTCCAAAAAAATTAATCATCAAGCGTTGACCAAATCCGAATTCGAATCCGAAGTCGAAGTCGAAGCCGAAGCCGAGCCAAGCGAGCGACGACGACGAAGACGCGAGGCTTACCTTCTTTCCAACCCTTTTTACACCATGGAAAGTGCTTTCATAATATAAGCACATTCCATTTTCTTTCCACTATCAATGAGGGACAATTGCTCGTTTTCAAAGCATAAGGGGACAACTCACTTTCTCTTCATATTTCTTCCCTCCATTTTCCATTCACCAACCTCCAATCCCAATAATCCCCCACATGAATGGGGAATGTCTATAAGACAAAGGAATGCACGGGCGAGTGTGTGATTTACAAGCAAGGATTAATTGCACCTGGATAAGTAGGTTTCCCTTTGAACTTTCCGTAGTGAACTTATATCAGATATACTCGGTCAATCGATAGATTTGATATCTTCAAACCGTCGAGCTTTGTTGTATGCCTAGACAACATAAGTCAAACAATCAACCCTTAACCATCTATGGTTCTAACGGTTGTGTTCGTTTCAGCCATTAACACCGCCTGATTTCATGAATACATAGAGAATGGGCCTTTACTTTCATTCCTCTTGAAGAGGCTTACACTTCATACCCATATAGGTGATTTCTAAACGTGTAGTCCTATAGACACACTATCTGGTCATTTCTTGCAAGAATTAGCAAATCATTAAGAAGCTTTAAGCTTTATTGACTCATCAAAAAGCCTTAATGCTTTCCCCTGATTTCTTTACATTGTCTTCATCACGAGA
This sequence comes from Nicotiana attenuata, assembly GCF_001879085.1. Taxonomy (NCBI): domain Eukaryota; kingdom Viridiplantae; phylum Streptophyta; class Magnoliopsida; order Solanales; family Solanaceae; genus Nicotiana; species Nicotiana attenuata. The sequence goes on along the minus strand of NW_017670339.1, from coordinate 704,420 downwards.
ATGGGTTGAGTTATTTGAAAATGTTGAATCAACATTCATAACTTTTTTTTATCTCTTTGAACCTAGCTCTTGGGATCTCCAGTCTGCTAGGTAGAGTTACCGCCATGATGACTTGTCCTAGGCCTTAACCCCATTCTATTCGATGATCTTTCAACTGCCTCTCTAGGTAGGCCTTTTGTAAGTGGATCCGACACGTTATCTCTTGACTTCACGTAGTCAATCGTGATAACACCGCTAGAGAGTAGTTGTCTAACGGTATTGTGTCTCTGTCGTATGTGATGAGATTTTTCGTTATACATAACGCTCCTTGCCCTACCTATTGCTGCTTGACTATCATAATGTATACATATAGGTGCCAAAGGTTTGGGCCAATATGGAATATCTTCCAAGAAATTCCGGAGCCATTCAGCTTCTTCATCGGCCTTATCTAAAGCTATGAATTCAGATTCCATTATAGAACGGGCAATGCACGTCTGTTTGAATAATTTTCAAGACACTGCTCCACCCTCAAATGTAAAATATATCCACTCATGGATTTAACTTCAGATGACCTGGTGATCCAATTTGCACCACTATATCCTCAATAACGGAGGGATATTTGTTATAATGCAGAGCATAGTCTTAGGTATGTTTCAGATACACCAAAACTCGTTTCAATGCCATCCAATGTATTTGATTGGGATTACTTGTAAATCGACTCAATTTGCTAATCGCACATGATATATCTGGTCGCGTACAATTCATGATATACATCCAACTTCTCAATACTCTTGCATAATCCAGTTGTGAGTCACTTTCACCTTCATTCTTTTGAAGTGCATAACGCACATCAATTGGAGTCTTGGCAATTTTTAAATCCAAATGCTTGAACTTGTCAAGTACCTTTTATGTAGTGAGACAATGATAATGCTAGACCTTGTGGAGTCTTATGAAGTTTGATTCCTAAGATCACATCAGCAACTCCTAAGTCTTTCATGTCAAATATTCTAGACAACATGTACTTAGTAGCATTTATATCTGCCATATCTTTGCTCATTGTCAACATGTCATCAACATATAAACAAACAATGACTTCATGACCTAGAGTGTCTTTAATGTAAACACATTTGTCACACTCGTTGATTTTAAAACCATTTGCCAATATTGTTTGGTCAAATTTAGCATGACATTGTTTGGGTGCTTGTTTAAGCCCATAAAGCGACTTAACAAGTTTGCACACTTTTTTTCTTTACCAGGAACCACAAAACCCGTAGGTTGTTCCATGTAAAATTCTTCCTCCAAATCTCCATTTAAGAAGTTGTTTTAACATCCATTTGGTGGATTTCAAGACCATACACGGCCGCCAGTGCCACTAACACCCTAATAGATATCATCCTCGTTACTAGCGAGGAAGTGTCAAAGTAATAAAGGCCTTCCTTTTGTCTAGAACCTATGATAACAAATCTTGCCTTATATTTGTCAATAGTGCCATCAGCTATTTTCCTCTTAAAGATCAATTTCGAACCTAAAGGTTTATTTCCTGGAGGAAGATCAACCAATTCCCATGTATGATTATCTAAAATTGATTGAATCTCACTATTGACTGTCTCTTTCCAAAATGCTAAATCAGAAGATGACATAGCTGCTTAGAAAGCTTGAGGCTCATTTTCAAGCAAGAATGTCACAAAATCTGGTCCAAAGGAAGTAGATGTTCTTTGACGCTTGCTATGGATCCTCTTCACTTGGAGTATTTTCCTTTGGTTCTTCCCGTAGTCGTTTAGATCTTTCACTTCACGACTCACATTCAGTTTTATACGATAAATATTTTAAAATAATTCAGCATTATCTGATTCAATTACCGTATTAACATGAACTTCGGGATTATCAGATTTACGAACCAAAAACCGACATGCTTTACTGTTTGTAGCATATCCAATAAAAATACAATCCACAATTTTTGGTCTGATTTTTACCCTTATTGGTAAAGGTACTTGTACCTTTGCTAAACACCCCCACACTTTAAAATATTTCACGTTGCGTTTTTCTCCTTTCCATTTTCATATAGAATAGATTGTAATTTGCTGTGGGTTACTCTGTTGAGTATTCGGTTAGCTATAAGGATAGTTTTCCCCACAAACTCTGTGCTAAGCTGGAACTTATTAATAAAGCATTCATCATTTTATTTAATGTCCAGTTTTTTCTTTCCGCAATTTCATTGTATTGAGATATGTTGGGGGCAGTAATTTGATGGATAATTCCATATTCCGAACATATCTCTGCAAAAGAAGATTTGTATTCTCCACCCCTATCAATTCTAGTCATTTTATTCAATTGATTCTCCACTTCATTCTTGCATTGCTTAAATGCTTCAATTGCTTCAATTGCTTCATCCTTACTATTAAGTAAATAAACATAACAATATCGAGTACAATAGTCAATAAAAGTTATAAAATACTTTTTTCCACCACGGGATGGTATTGACTTCATATCACAAATGCCAGTATAAATTATCTAAAGGATTTGAATTCCTTTCAACGGACTTATAAGAATGTTTGACAAACTTAGATTCAACGCATATTTGACATTTTGATTATTACACTCGAATTTAGGCAATACTTCTAAATTAAATAATTTAATGAAGATGCCATAAATTATTTGACTCCAATAAATAAGAAGAAGTTGAATTTTTATTAATATTGTCAACGACCATTATATTGAGTTTGAAAAGCCCTCTGTGAGGTATTCCTTTCCAACATACATACTATATTTGCTTACAACAACTTTGTCAGATACAAATACACATTTGAATCCATTCTTAACAAGTAGGGAAGTTGAAACTAAATTTTTTCTAATAGTAGAAATATGAAGGACGTTGTTGAGCGTTAACACCTTGCCGGAAATCATCTTCAGGAATATCTTTCCATAACCCTCAATCTTGGTTGTTGCAGTATTTTCCATGTAAAGCTCTTCTTCGGGAACAGTAATAGAGTAAGTAGTAAATGCTTCTTTGACAACATAAATATGTCGAGTGGTTCTAGAGTCAATCCACCACTCCTTCAAATTTTCAACTAAGTTACATTCCGAAGCATTGCACACAGATCATCAATGTCATTATTCTTCTCCATTATATTGGCCTATCCTTTTTTCTTGTCCTTTTTTGGGAGATGACAGTAAGGGGATTTGTGACCAACTTTTCTACAATTATAACAGTTGCCCTTGAATTTTTTCTTGTTCTGCTCCTTAGTCTGTCCATAAGACCTCTTCCTTTTCTTACTTTTTTTGGAGCAGCCACTTCAACGATATTCGCTCCCATAATCGTTGAATTTTCACGTGACTTCTTTTCGGCTATTTTGTTATCTTCCTCAATCTTGAGACGAATCACAAGATCTTCCAACTTTATTTCTTTGCGCTTGTAATTTAGATAATTTTTGAAATCTCTCTATGAATGAGGCAACTTTTCAATCATTGCAGCCACTAGAAATGCTTCATTCACTACCATACCTTCAGCAATAAAGTCATGAAAAATAAGTTTATGCTCTTAAACTTGGGTTCCACCGGTTTTGCTATCTATCATTTTATAGTCTAGAAACTTGGCAACCACAAAAATTTTCAAGCACGCATCTTCAGTCTTATACTTCTTCTCAAGTGCATCCCACAATTCTTTCGAAGTATTCATAGCACTGTAGACATTGTACAAAATCATCCTCCAAAGTACTTAGGATGTAGCCTTTGCAAAGAATTGTCTGTTTCCACGCCTCAATAATAAAAAAATTTCATTGTCTGGCATTTCGGCGGCATGCACTGGAGGGTCTTCATTGGTGAATTTCTGCATACCAAGTGTGGTAAGCTAAAAAAACACTCTTTGCTGCCATCATTTGAAGTTGGCTCCAAAAAAATTTCCCGCTTTTTCGGCCGGTGGCACATCAGTTCGGCTTGACGAGTCTATCGTCGTTTGCCGCAACAGTCGCAGAAGGAGTTCCATTTTTAATTGCCATTTCTCACTGTCAATAGTTGACAAACAACAACGGAACAATTTAATTAATGTTAGAAAAATAAAAAAGTAAACAAGAACAGAAGTTATTTATGTGCTATTTCACAAGAAAACGATGAAGTTTTTATGTTCTTCAAATCGTTTCTGAATTATGAACTTTAATACTCCGATGAAGTATTTATATCTTCAAATCAGAAGTAGAAAAATTTACAAGAAGTAGAAAACCACAAAAGTTCTAATCTCCAAAAACAGAATACAGATTAAAGTATAAAAAAAATTCTTAAGATTGTTATTAATCTGTATTAACTATAATATTATAAAACAGTTATTTCCTGAAAGGAAAAACAGAAACGGGAAAAACAAAAGTAAAGCAAAACTGGAAATAATCTGAAAACAGAATCTGAAAATGTATTTTGGAATGAATCGAGCCCACTAAATGTACAGTGTGTCCTTAAGTAAATTATTCCCCTCAAATATCCGAGGTATTGGAATATTATTCTCCCATGATAGAACGATTTGACTCACCAAAGTATCGGTACCTAAAATGCTGATGAACTGTGAACCACTCAATGGCTGTAAATCACACTGGATTTTATTTGTGCAGAAGAAGAAGAAGTTTGAAGTTCAGAAAATTTCGTAACGAATAATTCTGCTATCAAAAGAATTTAAAATTATCCGGGAAAAGAAAGGGACTGGGTCGCGGGTCGCGAGCACGGATCCTGAGCTATTTCGGGTTGACTTTTGATAATTAATTTAATTAATTAATTAATTAATTAAAGGAAAATTTATCCAAAAAATTAATCAATCAATCATTGTCCGAAGCCGAAGCCGAGGCAAGCAAGCGAGCGACGTCGCGAGGCTTACCTTCTTTCCAACCCTTTTAACACCAAGGGAAGTGCTTTCTTTATATAAGAACATTCCCTTTTCTTTCAAGTACCAATGAGGGACAATTGCTCTTTTCCAAAGCATAAGGGAACAACTCACTTTCCCTTCACATTTCTTCCCTTCATTTCTCATTCACCGACCTCCAATCCCAACACTTCCTATCTCTTCTATATCAACAAAATTAAACAATGATTAATAATAACTCCTTCCATTCCAATTTATGTGGGAGGGTTTGGATTTCGAGAGTCAAACGAGTTTTCCTTTGATCGCGATTTTTTCATATGTCTTTTAGATATTGTGAATTGTTAGTTATTGTTGCTCATAGTACTTTTTATCTAGCTTCTAAATATACAAATTTCGTTTCAAAAAATTTAAAGATTCTATATCCGAATTCACAATCAAAATTAAAAAATTTAAAAAAAAAATTAAGTTTAAATCTCGAAATTGAAGTTTCACCACATCAATTGAGACAAAGTGAGTACCTTTTTTCTATGTCTCACATTATAGATGTCCTTTAATAATTAACTTATTAGATTAACTTTTACAGGTATCTGCATGATAATTTAATTCTTTTATTTTGTCTAGATTTACAAATAAGATTAAGTATAATCCAAATGTACGGAATTTCATTAATTTCTTTAATGTATTATTAGGAGTTACTTTAGCTCTTGCTCAAAAAGACATTAAGAGAGGTTTAGCCTATTCCACAATGTCTCAGTTGGGTTATATGATGATAGCTCTTGGTATATGGGATATTGTCGAAGCGCTTTATTTCATTTGATTACTCATGCTTGTTCCAAAGCATTATTATTTTTAGGATCCGAATCTATTATTCATTCAATGGAAACTATTGTCGGATAGTCTCCGGCTAACTTTATTAGTATAGTAATAATTGGAGGCTACTTGGTGGGTTTTTATGTGCTCTGGGATGATTCTTTATTTGCTTTCTTAAGATTTATTTTATCTGCTTGAAGCATGTTTAAGATGATAAATACTCAGAGTTTGCCTATGGGTAATGGGACGACAACAATTTTCTTTGTGAATAAAGTCTTTAGTAACCTTTTTTTAAAGTAGCGATTGGACTCTTCAAATGCACCAGGTTTTATGGATTTTATTTAACTTAAGAATTTAGTCATTATTCAAAATATAATTGAGAAACCATCACTTTTTATGTAAAATAATTATCTGAAATAATTTATTACTACTGAATGTTGTTTATTTCAAGTATAATTAAGATGCTTATCCATATAATAATTTTGTGTACAAACATATAAACCCCTTGCTTTCCTTTCTCCCTTTCAATTTAATATAACACACCAAGATATGAAAACGAGCAGAATGAAATTATAAGGAGATTAATCTGGTTTTGTTTATAGGTAGAAGGTAACTTTAAAATATATATTTTTTTAAGATTGTATTATAAAACTTAATATTGCGTACGAAAGGCTATTTTAACTCTTGTTGCTTCCGAATACTTTCTGTCAAGACCCAAGTTCTTCCTCCGTGAACTGTCGTGACGGCACCTACTCTCTACGACTAGGTAAGCCTAATATTGCGGAAATGGAATAGAAACACAAAGATAACAGCTAACGAATATAGTTAATAAGCAGAAACGATGCCGCTCGACATACACAATAATCACTTTTCCCAAAACCTGGAATGTCGCAATGTCACAAGCTTCTAAGAGTTTCTAACTGCTCTATACATTATGTCTGAAGAAAACAAGGGGAAATCAACATAAGGGGATAGAAGGGGACTCCGAGGTCTGCGGACGCGACAGATGTACCTTGAAGTCTCCTGAAGCAGCAACCACGCACTGCACACGTAAAATATGTGCAGCAAAGGGCATGAGTACACCATAACGGTACCCAGTAAGTGCCGAGCCTAATCTTGGTTGAGTAGTGGCAAGATCAGGTCGGGGCCCTACTAGTTTAAATATAACAAAATTTAACAGAAAGAAATATCGCGGTAAAGAAATAAGTACTGAACTTTAACCAGAAAATGAGCATAGAAGAACAACACCGCAGAAACACAAGGGTAACAATAGGGAATCTCCTAGGATACTGTCCCGTAATTCCAAACGTAAATGTGCAAGGGGATCTCCCGGAATACCGTACCATAGTCTCGAAGTAAATATGCAGTGCTGGGGGATCTCCCGGAATACCGTTCCATAATCCCAAAGTAAATATGCAGTACAGGGGATCTCCTGAAATACCGTTTTGTAGTCCCAAATAAATATGCAGCTCAACTAATGTAAACAACAGTTACAACAAGAAACCTACAGTTTTGACTAAGACCAATACAAGGAAAAATAAGTAATTTCACTAAACATGCTGCACAGAGTTCAAATAGGCAGTTAAACACATAGGCATGCTTTTTTAATCTAAACAGGATAGTACATATGCTAGTGTAGTTCAAACAAGAAGAAAAACAGGTTATGACTAAGTGAAAAATGGAGTTTTACCACAAATAGTCTGTATACGTACTCGTCACCTCACGTACAGGGCGCTCATATATCAAACACTACCAAATCCTAAGGGGAGTTCTCCGACACAAGGTTAGGCAAGCCACTTACCTCGAACCAAGCTCAATTCAATCTGAAACAGATGTTCTTTCCGCGAATATCCGACTCTGGATGGCCCAAATCTAGCCAAATCAATTACATAACGTAAATATAGCTACAAGCAACTAATTTAGCTAATGTAATTAAAGCTAAGGCAAGAAAATAGAAAAACGCCCAAAAAGCCTCCTCGGGCCCACGTCTCGAAATCGGGTAAAAGTCACAAATTGTGAACACCCATTCACTCACGAGTTCACTCGTACCAAAATTATTCAAATCTGATGCCAAAATCTCACTCAAAACTCAGAAATTTGATTAGGGAGCTTTTCCCCCTTTTTCCCAACTTTCTCACTCAAATTCCTTGATTAATTGGAAAAAACAACAATAGATTAGTGAATGCAATCAAAATCGAGTAAGGAATCATTACCCACAAGATTCCTCTGAAAATCTCTCGAAATTTCGCCTTAATCCGAGCTCTCTAGGTCCAAAAATGGAGAATGAATCAAACCCTCGATTTCCTCTCTTTTCTGCCCAGCTAAATCGCTTCTGCGAGCCCATTACCGTACCTGCGGTACCGCTTCTACGGCTAAAATCCCGCACCTGTGGAATTTCATTAACTTCCCAGGCTCCGCACATGCGCACAAATATCCGCATCCGCGGTTGCGCTTCTACGCTCAGATGTCCGCTTCTGCGATTCCCTATCCGCAGGAGCGAGTCCGCTTGGTGCCTTCAGCGCACCTACGACCACTGGCTACCCAAACCAGGGCCACATCTGCGATCTCATCCTCGCTTCTGCGATGCCGCACCTGCAGACCTTCCATCGCAGGTGCGAAAACACCATATGACTGATCCCTTCAGCAGCCACTCAACTTCAATATTCGACCCGTTAAACACCCGAAACTCACCTAAGGCCCCCTGGACCTCAACCAAACATAGCAACTAATCCTAAAACACCATACGAATTTAATCGAGCCCTCAAATCACATCGAACAACACTAAGAATACAAATCACCCTCCAATCCAAGCCAAATGAACTTGAAACCTTCCAATTTCCATAACCGATGCTGAAACCTATCAAACCACGTACGATTGACCTCAAATTTTGCACACAAGTCATATTCAACACCACGGACCTACTCCAACTTCCGGAATCGAATTCCGAACGCGATATCAAAAATTCCACTACCGGCCCGAAACTCCAAAAAAATTCGACTTTCGCCATTTCAAGCCTAAATGAGCTACAGACCTCCAAAACACAATCCGGACACGCCCCTAAGCCCAAAAGCACCCAACCGAGCTAATGAAATCTACGAAATTCTATTCCGGAGCTGTCTTCACACTGTTCCGACTACGGTACAAATTCTAGGACTTAAGCTCTCGTTTGGGGACTAAGTGTCCCAAAATACTTCGAAACTCAAAACGAATCATCCCGACAAGTCACAATAGCAGAAAATGGATACGGGTGAAGCAGTTAATAGGGGATCAGGGCTCTAACTCTCAAGACGACCGGTCAGATCGTCACACTTTCCTACTGTTAAACAAATACTAGAAAAGTATTAAAACTCTAGCCATCTTAAAAATAACTATCTTTTCTCTTCTCAGTTCCCCTTATAGGTAGCATTTTTCGTAAAATGTCATACTCTTTAGCAGATAAGATTTTCTCCCTAACTATAATATGAACAAATCATGTGATCCATCTTCAATGACAAATGACTGGTACTGTGCTGGATAAATAATAATGGTGTCAAAATGGATTAAAATATAATTATTCACCTATATTATTCACTAAAAGATGGATTGGATAATGAACATTTTTTTAAAATAAAAAAAAAGGATAAAATCCATATTATCCAATTTAGCACTTAATGGATAACCAATGATTTAACTTTTACATTTGTAAAGACTCAAATTGGAAGTTCCTCAAATTTGGGAGACCAGAAATTCTCCCAAAAATGACCATGTTAAAGAAGCATGAATAAATACCCATATTATTTACCGATTAACCCATTTTCGATCCGTATTACATACGGCTAGGTCGGATATTTTATCTGTTTTTATATTAGTCATTTTTTACCCGCTCATATTTGGCCTGACCCGCCAGTTAACCAGATTATGTGTGTTTTATTCATACAAAACCCAAGATTAGAAAGAAAAAAATATGATTACTGCAAAAAGTCACTAAATTCCAAAATCTCAAAACCTCTTAACGAAGAACAAAGTGTGATATAATCAACTATCAGATAGATTAGGGAATAAAATGTGCATTCCACTGGATAATCTTACTCGGTTTTTATTTTTCTATTCAAACTTTATTCCTATCAGTAGCTCATAAGAACTCCCTAAATAGAATGTCACCTTTCTTTCTTAAAAAATGTTTGAGTATCTGTTTCCAGAAGATAAAATAAGTGTTACTCCCAACTGCAGTAATAAATTATCAATTTCATTTCTTCCAGTTAATTCCACTTATATCCCTATTAAACATCAAAGATTAAAACTGGAATTGTAGGGGCACTCAATTTGAGAACCCTTCCAAAAATAAGCGTATGCCACTAAATGCAACGCGCACACGGTATTCTTTAGTAAAAGGCGAAAGAATAGTTCGCTTTGTGCTCGCTGCGTGGCTGCGTGAGTTTTGTGCTCTGCTTAAGTAACCTTTTATATCTAACAAGAAGTTTGAACTGACTCTTCCTTTTACGATGTGGGAGTCACCTCTCTTCTTCCACTTTAGTCTGTTCACTGTTTTCTTCAAACTCTGTGGTTTAAAATCGAAATTTAAAATAGAAACGGCTTTGCGGATTGCTATGCTCTGTCGTTTGCTTTATTCGCATAGTTGCTTCAAGCTTTTATTCGTTTCAGGTTCTTGAAGATTGTGAAAAATAGATGCTGGAAGCTGATTGATTATGTAATGTCGCATGCAGAGGTGGATTCAAAATTTGAAGTTTATCGGTTTTTATGATAACTTTAAATAAATTTATAATAATGACTGGGTTCACAGCTAAATATTTATATGAAAATTTTAATACATATACTGTCTAGGCAAAATTTATTGGGTTCACGTATATCCGTATGTATTACGGTATAGTGCATGTCGCTTTTGATGCATTTCTGAAGTAGCATTGAGTATGTCTCTTCAATAACAAGATTGTGTCCCTTCTCAATGCACCGTTTAATTCCAAATAGGAAAGAAGCTGCTTCAGCATAATTGCTGGTTCCCAGACCCAAATGCTATTCTATCTACTTCATCGTTTGATTCATTTGATAGTATTTAAGCGTTGATTTGTCACATTTTCTTGCTGATTGGAAAGAAATAGATGCTCATAACCTGATTATGATTAAATGTTGCATATAAATAAAGGTGTTGGACTAAATATCTTGAACCAAAAATTAAGGTTGTCTTTCTAGTGTTTGAATTGCAGAAAACAGAGCAGGCTGCAAGTTGTTTGAGTTGGCATCTTCTATAGCTACATTAAGATGACTTTATCTAGTGTAGAAATAAAAAACTCATTGTGGGAATTCCGGGCCATTAGACAATTTATAACCCATTGAGCAGAAAATTTTAGGTGAAGAATTGGGTAGGGGCTGCGCGAACGCAAGACCCCGCTGTCACAAATTATGACATAGGCTCGACCACTTGGGTCAACCTTAGGCGGGCACCCCTCCAAAGTGCAATGGAGGTCACCAACCTAGGCCATGGGTCTTATTGATTGCCCATTGACCCCGTCCAGGTAAGTATGTTTTAGTGTTGCTCCTTGCCATGGTTCTATACCCCTCCAACTCCTTGTTTTTCTGTTTGCCAGCCGATGAGGGACATCTAGTGCTTAATCTATCCTTCTTATATTCTCTCCGAAACAATTTATTGTTGCTGAATGTTGTTTATTTCAAGTATAATTAAGATGCTTATCCATTAATAATTTTATGTACAAACATATAAACCCCTTGCTTTCCTTTCTCTCCTTCAATCTAATATCACACCAAGAAATGAGAACGGACAGAATGAATTAGATGGAGATTAATCTGGGATGTTTTTATAGGTAGAAGTTAACTTTAAAAGAAAACTTATTATAAGCTTGTATTACATAACACTTAATATTATATTGCATAGGAAAGGCTATGTCAACTCTGTTGTGTCTGTATACTTTCAATTTTCTTATCGGCTTATCGAATTTGCTTAGTTGTCTAACTTTGAAGCTTTTTTTTTTGTTGCTCTATTTTCTTTATCTTTTTTTTAGTGGCTGGCCTCAAGGGGAATGATTTATCCATCCAGTTTTTTCCAGAGATTATATATTTCATCCAATGTGCTGCAGTTATCCACCAGTTGAATTAAGTTAAGATCCATCGATGACTAACAAGCAGTGGCTTGTGTTTTACGACCATCGAAGGTAACAGTGAAAAATGGTGGGAATACATGCAAAGTAAACTGGCTTTTTGCTGGTATTTACTAGTAACAGTGTAACACGAAGGACCAAAATAGTCCTCTGTATACATATTCAACTAGGTCGATAAACCCCCGATAATAGCTAACCGATACCAATCTGCCTGATATCTTATCGGGTGGCTAGCGAATTAATACATTTAAAAGTCGATAACCGATAAGTCGAACCGTTAAGAGTAAATAACCGTCCGATTCGCCCGATAAGCAGCCCTAATCACGACCTATAGGAGAAATTAGGTTGTGACAACATGGTATCAGAGCACTAGGTTCACGTAGGTCTAACAAGTTATGAGCAAGCCTAATAGAGTCGTGGATCGGTGCGGAGACGTGCGTACTTATCTTTGAGAGGCTATAGGGTGTTAGGAAACTACTCTTTCTTCATCTCTTATCGTGCAGTTGATATTGTGCTAAGTGTCTTTCTCTTATTCTCTCACAAATGGTGAGGACGCGTGCGACAGATGTACCCGATCATAGAGGAGATGCACCCCCTGTTGCTAGAGGCCAAGGGAGAGCTCCAGCTCGTGGTAGAGGACGAGGGCATCCCAAAGTTTCTCCAGTTGTGCCACCCGTGGATCCTGTGGAGGATCCTGCCATGGAGGACCAGGACGAGGTACCTGCAGCGGAGCCAGCCCCAGTGGATTTCATGTACGCACCGGGATTCCAGAAGGTCATGGGTCGTATGTTGCGGTTCATGGTTTCTATGACTCAGACTGATTTATTTCCAGCGGACCCAGACACATCTCAGGCGGTAGGGGGAGCACAGACCCCTACCGCTCAGGCTCCAGGGCATGCAACTGCCATATATCAGACCCAAGGCGCACTACCTGTGGGCGGAGCTCAGCCAGTTGCAGCAGCCATACCTGAGCCCAGACCAGCTGCGGTCGGCGAGCCACAAAAGCTATTGGACAGATGGACCAGGCTATACCCTCCTGTCTTTGGAGGTGAGCGACATGAGGACCCCTAGGACATTATTGATCGGTGCAGGGATAGACTGCACAACATGAGGATATTGGAGTCCCACGGGGTGGACTTTACCACCTTTCAGCTAGAGGGCAGGGCCCGTTGATGGTGGCAGTCCTATCTTCTTGGCAGATCAGCAGGTTCTCCTCCCATGACGTAGAACACGCGCCTCTTTTTGGACAGTTATATTCCCCCCTCTCAGAGGGAAGAGTTGCGATTTCAGTTCGAGCAGCTCTAGTAGGGCCAGATGTCGGTGACCGACTATGAGGCGAGATTCGTTGAGTTATCTCGCCATGCACTTATTATACTTCTTACCGACGCAGAGAGAGTGAGGTCATTTGTTGCAGGTTTGCACTCTGATATCCAGGCCACTACGGCGCGAGAGGTTGAGATGGGGACTTCGTACGAGCTGGTTGTGGAGATAGCTCGGAGGATCGAGGGTGTTCGTCAGCGGAGCCGAGGGCAAGTGACGAGGGATAAGCAGCTTCGATATTCTGGAGGGTTCAGTGGTGCTCCGGTTGGAGGCAGATGTTAGTTTGTGAGAGGTCAGTCTAGCAGGCCCACATATCCAGCACCGCCGCTCTCCTGGGGTGCTCCAGTGCGGCCCTATTTCAGAGACATTCCAGATAGCTCCACCGCCCGCTAGCTATTCAGGGCTCCTCTAGTGGGCCTTCAGGCCATCAGGGTCAGACTTCAGGTCAGCACTCCACCGTATCGAGAGGTTATTTCGAGTGCGGGGATCTTGGTAACGTGAGGAGGTTCTACCCCAGGCTTCGGAGCAAGGTAGTGCAATAGGGTCAGCAGCCTATGATTACAGCACCAGTTGCCACACCAATCGTCTGGCCGCCTAGAGGCAGAGGGCAGGTGGGTAGGGGTCGTCCTAGAGGTAGAGGTCAGTCAAGTGGCGCTCCATCCAGGTTTTATGTCTTTCCAGCAAGACCAGATGCAGTAGCCTTAGATGTCGTGATCACAGGTATTATTTATATATGCGGTAGGGATGCCTCGGTACTATAATATCCAGAGTACATATTCATATGTTTCATCTCTGTTTGCTCATTTCCTAGGTGTTCCTCGTGAGTCCTTGGGTACTCCTATTTATGTGTCCACACTAGTAGGCGATTCTGTTGTTGTGGATCGGATCTACAGGTCCTATATTGTTACTGTTTTTATTTATGAGACTAGAGTGGATCTTTTGTTGCTCGATATGACCGACTTAAAGACCATCCTGGGCATGGACTGGTTATCTCCATGTCACGCCATCCTTGATTGCCATGCCAAGACTGTTACCTTGGCGATGTATAGTTTCCTAGATTGTAGTGGAAGGGTTCGTGTATGTGCGCATCTAGTCGGGTCGTCTCTTTTCTGAAGGCTCGACACATGGTCGAGAAGGGTTGTTTGGCATATCTAGATTATGTTCGGGATACTACTACAGAGACTCTGACAATTGATTCAGTGCCCATGGTCCGGGATTTCTCCGATGTGTTTCCTTCTGATCTTCCGGGCATGCCACCAGATCGTGATATCAATTTCTATATTAATATTGCTCCAGGTACCCAGCCTATCTCTATTCCACCGTACTGCATGGCTCCGAAAGAGTTGAAGGAACAGCTTGAGCAGTTGCTAGCAAATGGGTTCGTTAGACCGAGTGTATCGCCTTGGGGTGCACTAGTGTTATTCGTGAAGAAGAAAGATGGGACTATATAGATGTGCATTGATTACCACCAGTTGAACAAAGTTACCATTAAGAATAAGTACCCATTGCCGCGTATTGATGATTTCTTTGACCAGTTGCAGGGTTCTAAGGTGTTCTCTAAGATTGACTTGAGATCGGGGTACCATCAGTTGAATATTCCGGATTCGGATGTTCCAAAGACGGCTTTTCAGACTAGATATGACCGCTGTGAGTTTCTAGTGATGTCCTTCGGTTTGACTAACACCCCGACGGCATTTATGAATTTGATGAACTGGGTGTTCAGGCCATATATTGATTTGTTTGTCATTGTCTTCATTGATGACATTTTGATCTACTCGCGTAGCATGGAGGAGCACAAGCAGCATTTGAGAGTGGTGCTTCAGACCTTGCGGGAACAGAAGCTATATGCTAAGTTCTCCAAGTGTGAGTTTTGGTTAGATTCTGTGTCATTCTTGGGGCATGTTGTATTAGGCGAGGTTATTAAGGTAAATCCCACGAAGATCGAGGCAGTTCAGAGTTGGCCTTGTCCTACCACAATGACCGAGATCAAGAACTTCTTGGGGTTAGCAGGTTATTATCACCGGTTCATGGAGGGCTTCTCATGTATTGCAACACCTTTGACTAGATTGACCCAGAAGGGTGCTCCGTTCTGATGGTCCGATGATTGCGAGGCGAGCTTCCAGAAGCTCAAAACCGCCTTGACATCAGCACCGGTGTTAGTGTTACCTTCTGGTTCAGGGATGTATATTGTGTATTACGACACTTCACCCTTTGGTTTGCATTATGTATTGATGCAGGATGGGAGAGTTATTGCATATGCTTCACGTCAACTGAAGCCCCACGAGAAGAATTACCCCGTACATAATTTGGAGTTGGCCGCGATAGTTCATGCTCTTAACATTTGGAGGCGTTATCTCTATGGGGTGTCCTGTGAGGTTTACACCAATCATCGCAGCATCCAGTATTTGTTCAAGTAGAAGGATAACAATTTGAGGCAGCGCAGGTGTCTTGAGTTACTAAAAGATTATGATATTACCATCCTTTATCATCCGGGCAAGGCGAATGTAGTTGCGGATGCCTTGAGCAGAAAGGCGGAGAGCATGGGTAGTTTGGCATTCATTTCAGCAGAGGAGAGTATGGGTAGTTTGGGTAGTTTGGGTAGTTTGGTATTCATTTTAGCTTGAGTTACTAGCTTTGGAAATTCAGTCCTTGGCAAATAGACTTATAAGGTTGGATATTTCAGAGCCTAGTCGAGTTCTTGCATGCGTCATCGCCCAATCTTCACTATTCGAGCTTATCATGACTCGTCAGTACGACGATCTGCACTTATTGGTTCTCAGAGAAATGGTACTACATGGTGGTGCCAAGGAGGTTACTATCGGTGAGGATGGTGTTCTTCGGTTCCAGGGTCGTCTATGTATTCCTAATGTTGATGGATTGAGGGAAAGGATTCAAGAGGAGGCACACAGTTCTTGGTATTCTGTTCATCCAGGTGCGACGAAGATGTATCGCGACCTGAGGAAACATTATCGGTGGCGACGAATGAAGAAGGACATAGTTGAGTATGTAGCGAGGTGCATAAATTGCCAACGGGTTAAGTATGAGCATCAGAGGCTAGGTGGCCTACTCCAGCAAATGGTTATACCGAGCGGAAATGGGAGCGCATTACTATGGACTTCGTAGTTGGGTTGCCGCGGACCTTGAGGAGGTTTGATGTAGTTTGGTTCATTGTCAACAGGTTGACCAAGTCGACACACTTCATTCCGGTTGTGACCACGTATTCTTCGGAGAGGTTGGCCCAGATTTACATTCAGGAGAATGTTCGGTTGCATGGTGTGTCTGTTTCCATCATATCAAACAGAGGCACTCAATTTACTTCGCATTTATAGAGCGAGTTGGCAACCCGAGTAGAGCTCAACACAACCTTTCATCCGCAAACCGATGGGCATTCGGAGCGGACGGTTTAGATCTTGGAGGATATGCTCAGAGCATGTGTGATTGACTTCGGAGGGCAATGGGATGATTCTTGCCTTTCGCCGAGTTTGCTTACAACAACAGTTATCAGTACAGCATTGAGATGGCTCCATTTAAGGCTTTATATGGTCGGCGATGTCGTTATCCCATCGGATGGTTTGAGCCCGGCGAGGCTAAGTTATATGGTACTAATTTGGTGAAGGATGCATTGGAAAAGGTAAAGTTGATTCAGAAGCGACTTCGCACATTGCAATCCAGATAGAAGAGTTACGCGGATCAGAAGGCGCGTGATTTATCATTTATGGTGGGCGAGAAGGTTCTCTTGAAAGTCTCACCGATGAAGGGAATCATGAGATTCGGGAAGCAGGGCAAGTTGAGTCAAAGGTTTCTAGGTCCATTTGAGGTGTTGAGTAGGGGTGTCAATGATTTGGTTCGACCGGTTATTTTATAAAATTTGTACCATACCAATTTTTCGGTTATTCTATTATGCATAACCAAAATTAGACTTTTCGAAACGTCCCAATCATGTCGGTTCACTTCGGCATCGATACGGTTCGGTTAATTTTCGGTATTTTCTAAATGTCATGTAAAATTCACTAGTAAAAATAGAATGCAATAACATACGTTCTTTTATAGGACTTTAGCAAAATTCTCTGGACATTTTTACTGTTTAAAGGATAATGAATTAAAAAACATGAAAGATGGCTAGAGTATAGATACACAACTATTCGACGGCAACGTAAAAGAAACCAAGTAAAAGCAAAGAAAATATAAATCACACGAGTGGAAAGATATTAACCAAGTTGGGACTCAAGAATAAAGCCTATATTTTATATTCAAAAAGATAAATCAAAATTATATGAAAGGAAACATATTCAATACATGGTAGTTTGCTACTCATAATCGCTAGAATACTTTGTGTCTTGCTAATAAAGATACTTGAAATGGCTTAGTTTAAGTATGAGTAGCATAATAGGTTTTAGGAATTAATATTTTGAGTTTAGTTACTTATTAGCTTGTAACAATTTTCATAATTCCAAGGCCCAATGAAAAATTTAATGCTTTATTAGTTTTAAACTTACTATATAAATATATTTTTCACATGTAAAATTTATTCGGTACGGTACGGTATTTTTTCGGTTTATTTTTATAAAAAAAAACCTACCCTAATTATCGGTACGGTTATATATTTATAAAAAAACCTACGGTTTCTTCAGAAGAAACCTAAAAATCGGTTCGGTGTGGTACGGTTCGGTTTAGTCGGTTTTTAAATATCCATTGACACCCTATTGAGATGAGTTGGGAAGGTTACTTATGAGCTTGCTTTGTTAGTTTATCGGGAGTTCATCCGATTTTCCACATTTCAATGCTCCGGAAGTATCCTGCCGACAGGTTGCATGTGTTAGACTACAGCACGGTTCAGCTAGATGAGAGTTTGGGTTATGAGGAGGAGCCAGTTGCCATTATTGACAATCAAGTTCGCCAGTTGAGGTCCAAGAAGATGTCTACGGTAAAAGTTCTGTGGAGGGGTCAACCAGTCGAGGAGGCGACTTGGGAGACCGAGGAGTACACGAGCAACACATATCCACACTTATTCGGCACTCCAAGTACGATTCTAGACCCGTTCGAGAACGAATGTTTGTTTAATAGGTGGAGAATGTAACGACCTAATCGGTCGTTTTGCTTTTTAGATTCCCGTCCCCCTAATTAAGACTCCCCGTATGTGCTTTTACTATTTTACGACTTGCAGGGACGGTTAGTTTGGGCTTGGAAGGGTTCGAGTTGAAATCGGAACACTTAGTTCCTTAAAATTGGCTTAGAAGGGTTAAGTTTGACTTGGATCAACATTTGTAGTAAACGACCTCGAAATCGGGATTTGACGGTCCCAATAGGTCCGTATGATAATTTTGGACTTGGGCGTATGTTCGGATCAAGTTTTGGATGATCCGGGAGTGTTTCGGCACTTAATATTGAAGGTTGGCACATTGAAGGTTTTTCAAGTTTTTTAAATTTGGTTTGGAGTAGGTTTTGGTATTATCGAGGTCCGTTTGAGATTCCGAGCCCGGGAATAGTTCCGTATGGTAATTTAAGACTTGCACACAATATTTGGCGCCATTTAGAGTTGATTTGATAGGAATCAGACGCACGAAAGTGTTGTTAGAAGTTTTTGAGTTTTATAATTCGGTTCATACGTTTTGGCGTCCGATTCGTACTTCTAGATGCTATTTTGGTGTTTTGAGCGTACAAGTGGGTCCATATTATATTGTGGGATATATGAGTGTTGTTGGACGGGGTCCCGGGGGCCTCGGGTATGGATCGGATTGGAAATCTGACTAAGAATTTGGCTTGGGAGACTACTAGTGCACCAGTTCTGGTGCGTCCACACCTGCGAGATTTTGGCCGCAGGTGCGAGAATGGGTCGGCCAGGCCTGGACCGCAGGTGCGAGAGGCGAGTCGCAGAAGCAGGTTCATAGGTGTGGCGCCCTTCCGTAGGTACGCTTAAAGCTGGGTTGGGTGTCTTCTGCAGAAGCTGACCTTTGTCCGCAGAAGCAGCGTCGCAGGTGCGACCCAAGGTCCGCAGAAGCAGAATCACTGGAGGCAGTGAGGTCTTTTAATGTCCGAACTTAGGCAATTTTAGCTCCTTTCTTCCTTCTCACGGGCAATTTTGGAGCTCTTTGAAGAGGGGTTTTCACCTAGCACTTTGAGGTAAGTGATTTCTATATGATATGAGTTTAATACGTGTATTTTGGGTAGATTCTTAGCATATAAAGTGTAGAAATTGTGGGTTTTGTTGAAAAATTTAGGTTTTGATAAAAATGGGATTCAACCACGAAAATGATTATGGAATTAGGTGAAAATTATGTATTTGGGTTCGTGAGATTATGGGTAACAATTATCTTTGAAATTTTTCGGAATCCGGGCATGTGGGCCCGGAGGTGAATTTTAGGAATGTTCCAATTTGGGGTGGATAATTACTCTAATAGTTAAATTATTAACTTTTGAGCGTATATTGATTAATTTACCTAATATTTGGCTAGATTCGGATTTGTTCGGCACCAAGTTGGGTCCTTAGAGTGAATTTGTGGTCAGAAAGTGAGTTTTGAGACGAGGTAAGTCTCTTGCCTAACCTTGTAAGAGGGAATTTACCCCATAGGTAATTTATATTACTATTTGCTTCTAATTGTGGGGGCTACGTACGCACAAGGCAACGAGAGTCCGTGCGTAGCTACTAGTTATGCTTAAGTCTGGGTAGTTTAGGACCGAAATCATGAAGTACTTGTAATGTTTGCACCCTACTTGTTAATTAAAGTGCCCAAATTATATTGAAACATGATAAAGGATTCGTAAAGGCCGACTTTCACTTACTTGAGTTTTGGTAGGTTACTTGGCCATTTACGAAAATTGTGCTTCTTTGTGTATTAGCCTTGTAATAGCTTTTAAATCGAATGTTCATAAAGTATTCTCTCTTCTTGTGAACCAGGACGAACGCCTCGGCAGTATAATAGATGCATCTATGGTTCGTGCCGCCCAACCCTCGGCAGTGTACATATTATTCTGGATTGGATCGTACGACCTCGGCATAAGTCGTGCGTGTTAATGTTTGGAGCCTGAATACACTTGATATTATTTTCATAAATTGAGAGGATATAATTTATTTATTTGTTCAGAACTTATTTGGAATTAGTACGTGTTAGTTGAAGAGTTTTGAAATTTACAATTAGTTGAAGAATCATTTAATCACCGTTGCTATTGGTGTTAATCTTGTTATTCACATATTTTATGCTTGTTTAGCGCTCTTGTATTTTATTGTTAGCCCATAGTAAGTGTCGATGTCAACCCCTCGTCACTATTTCTTAGAGGTTAGACTGGATACTTATTGGGTATATGTTGGTTATGTACTCACGCTACACTCCTGCACTAATCGTGCAGGATCTGAGGCAAGTGCATCTGACACCCATTCCGGCGCGCACCCCCGTTACCCCGAGGCCTAGAAGTGAGCTGCTTTCTGAGTCCTTTCTGCAGCACCCGGAGTCTCTCTTTTGCATTTATTTTTTCTCCACTCTATTTCAGACAGTAGTTTAGAGTTTTGTATATTCTACTAGTTGCTCATACACTTGTGACACTAGGTCTTGAAATACATGCTAATAGACTGTATGGTTTTGGAGCATTTATCTCACTGTATTTGCTCACTCATTAGCTTACGCTTTACTTTATTAAATATTCTACTCCATATTTTCTTCATAAATGAAATTCAATTACTTCGAATTATTACAAACAAACAAAATAATTACATGGTTAGTTTATCGTTGGCTTGCCTAGCAGTGTTGTTGGGCGCCATCACGGTCTATAGGAGAAACTGGATCGTGACAAAAAGAAATAATAAATAAATGAAATTGTTAGTAATTTGATTTAATTGATTAGTATTTGAATCTTAACATGGGGGTTAAATAAGATTTAAAGGATGAATTTCGAAATTGAATAATGAGTGCAATTAAGAATTTTAGTGGAATAATTCGTAATTAATATATGCTGGATATTAATTTAGAAAATTAAAAATTAATTCCATAACTGGAAGCCTTGTTAATTAAATTATGTGGTCCATGCTGTGCCTAAATAATAGAAAATAAACAAATTCTTTTCTTGGTGAAAAAGAAAATCCAACAGGTTTTGGAAAAGGGTTTTAGCCCTTAAAACTTACGCTATAAATACATAAGATTTTCCACATAGAGGAAAAGGAGAATGGTGGCCAAAAAATTTCACCCATGCTTTCCTAGGAATTTCGTCTACAAGAAATTACTATTTTCGAATATTATTTGGATAACACAGTAGAAGACAGTGGAACATTCAGAGATCATGATCATGTGGGTGGTGAAGATTTCATTGATTTGTGGTAGAACTGGAGTCTTATGTAATAGACGAGCTCTATTCACGCTTCAAGTGGTAACCTGTGAAATCCCGTATATAGCTAGCTGTCTAGATTACAAGTGATTTTGATATTAGAATTGCTTATGCTGCTTATAATAATACATCAATTGGTGTCAGAGCCCATTCACATCTAATTAGATAGCTAGGTTTTTCATGAAACAGAAATATCTTGTTTATGTGCGTTTTTGAATTACATGTATGTGTTATTTTCTGAAAAAACTGCACTGTTATTTTGTGAATTAACTGTGCCAAATTTTATATTATTCTTGTAATCATGAGATATCAGTCTATTACTGATATTTGATTGGGATGATCTAAGAATTCTTGGGTAACCCCTAGAAAAATGAAAAATTAGATTTTACTGAATTGTCGGTATTTTCGGAGGTCAACGAACTTGACGGACTCTGATTGAGCTGAAATTTGGTGGGTCTAGCGAAAATGAAAATCAAAGCTATGCAGTGAATCATGTTATTTTTCGGCATTTTGAGGTCATTTGGATAGTGCTTTAGACGTTTTTCTATTTTTTGAAAATTAGTTCTTAAAAAATTTTAATTCGTTTTTAATTCAATGGTGGTGGGGGTGACTCCCCGTGGTCTCTATGATTAAATACTAGAGGTGTGAGATTTTTTTGACTAGGTCTTACAAAGGATACTTGATATTGTGTGAAGATATAACCATTTTGTAAGAAAGTAGAATCCCCTGTTTGATATCCGAGATGACTAATGATTGGTGCGTTTGACACGTTGGTGCATAATTTCTCAAATTTTGGTTTATGTTTTCATGTCCTACGTGATTACTAGTCTTGAATTTTCGATGAAAGATTTTGTTCTCTGGTTGGAGGTTTTAATTAAATGAAATATGACGGTATTTTGTATGAGTTTTATATTATCAGTATGACTTTTAAGTTGTGGTCGGTATTCTTCCATAAAATAATTTTATGAGTTGCATGTATCCTCACACATAAATTGAGAATGTTGTGAGTAATAAATAGTTACCACTAAAGTGGTTTGTCTATTTGAACTCATGAAAAGTTCTTAATAAATTTGTACATGTGTAATTATGTCGATTCATGGATTGAGAATTAAGATTAAAAAATAGGATCTATAAAATGGTCTATTTATCTGAGTCATTAAAATCTGCTTGATATACCATGTAAAAATTATCCTTGATAAATCTACACTAGTGGTGGAGGTTTTAACTAGAAAGAGAGTTTTATCTTTGGGTACTAGTGACACCAACTCCATCCATAAGAAGAGATATTGGGGTTTTCTTCGAACGGGAGAAAATATACTTGGGTTCTTATGTGTCTAATAAAAGAATAATTTATTGCAAAAGAGTTATTATGTATCCTAGAAATAGGAAGAAAATAATATATTTCTTGAGCTCATAGTATAATCAAAAGGAGAATGAAAATCAAGATCTTATTGCTTTTAATTCATTAAACTGCTTAAAATGGTTATTCTCCGAGTTGGTTACAGGTTGGTGGTCATGAATTTGACGAATTTCGATTGACCTGAAACTTGGTATGATCATCCGAAACAAAGGGGGGCATGTCCTTTACCTAGGGCTCCTACAGCCATTGCCAATTCCATCTAGAGGTTGTGAGTACTTGACCATAAACTTCATTGAGGAGATGTCGAGGTCATATGGAAAGGATACTATTATACTGTCATCGATACGCACACTAAATATGATTATTCGTTCACACTAACTCACCCATATAATGCAACACAAATGGCACAGATGTATTTGGACAACATTTGCAAACTTCACGGTGTGCCTTGCTCTATCATGTTTGACCGAGATCCTATTTTCACCAGCCTATTCAGGAGGAAACTCTTCAAGGGACTGCAAGTAGAACAAAAAACTTAGTTTAATTTATCATCCACAAACAGATGGTCAATCCGAGAGGTTGAATTAGTGTATAAAGGCTTATCTTCGATGCATGATAGGGCATAGCCCAAAGGACTTGAGTAAGTGAATTTCGATGGTTGAATTTTTGTAAGTGACACTCAGCCATTAGAGTGACCCATTCAAAGATCTATACGGGTATGGCCCTCCAATGCTAACATTTGAATTAGTTAAACAGTTGAGGCTAGAGTCTGTGAACCAACTTCTCGGGGATTGACAACTCCTTAAAAGTCTGAAAGACAATCTAACCAAAGCTTAAAATGAAACGAAACAATATGTTGATGCTAAAAAAATAGCGAAACGGAATTTACAATTGGGGATATGTATTCCTGAAATTGCAACCATATAGGCAGATGTCCATCGTAGTGAGGAAGAATTTGAAGCTGGCAGCTAAGTTTTATGGACTGTATATGCAACGACCCGACCGATCATTTTGAGCTCTAGCGTGTCGTTCAGCAGTTTGAGACCATGAGCAGCTTCATTTCAGGAATTTTGACTTGTGCGCACGGTCGGAATTGAATTCCGGGAAGTTTGGAGTTGATTTGAAAAGAGAATTCTCATATCGGAAGCTTTAAGTTGAAAGAATTAACTAAGATTAGATTTTTGAGTAAACCACCTCGGAATCGGGATTCGAAGGTTCCAGCAGGTCGTATGATGATTTCGGACTTGGGCGTATGTCCGGATCGGGTTTTGGAAGACCCGGGAACGTTTCGGCACCTATTGTGGAAGTTAGAATTTTTGGAAAAATTTCAGGAGTTTGGGTTAAAGTGCATTTCAGTGTTATCAATGTCCGTTTGGGATTCCGAGTCTGGGAATAGCTCCGTATGGTGACTCTGGTGTTGGGAGCACGATCGAAAGTGAATTCGGAGGTCCGTGGGTCCTTTGGCTAAAGATAGAAATTTGAAGCTTTTTTAGGAGTTTGACCGGAAGTGGACTTTTTGATATCGGGGTTGAAATCCAATTCCGAAAGTTGGAGTAGGTCCGTAATGTCGAATGTGACTTGTGTGCAAAATTTGAGGTCAATCGGACGTGATTTGATAGGTTTTGGAATCGAATGTAGAAGTTCGAAGTTCTAAAGTTCATAAAGTCCGGATTGGGGTGTGATTCGTGGATTCAGTGTTGTTTGATGTGATTTGAGGCCTCGAGCAGGCCCGCATTATGTTTTGGGACTGGTTGGCATGATTGGTTGGGGTCCTGGGGACCTCGGGTGGATTCCGGGTGGTTAACGGATTGAATTGGAGTTGGGGAGAATAGCTGAAGCAGTTGCTATCTGGTGTAACCGCACCTGCGAGGATTTGGCCACAGGTGCGGAGCCGCAGAAGCGGCTAGGAGAGCCGCAGATGCAATTTTGGGCTGGAGGAGAAGGACCGTAGATGTGGTCATCTCGCCGCAGAAGCGGGACTGCACCTGCGGGTGTTGAGGCGCAGAAGCAGAAAGGGGAGCCTAGAGAGAAACCGCAGGAGCGGTAGAGGGGCCGCACCTGCGGAACCGCAGAAGCGGTAGTGTGATCGCAGGTGCGATATTACTGGAGGCAGTAAGCTTCTTTAAAATCGGGGGTCTTGGCCTTTTTCCTCCATTTTTACTCTAGTTGGGCGATTTTTGGAGAGCTCCAAGAGAGGCATTTCATCATTCAAACATGAGGTAAGTTAATTTCACCCCTTGTGAGTTAAAATACATGGTTTTGTTACGGATTTGAGCATGAAAATTGGTAGAAACTTGGGGTTTGAGGGAAAACCTAGAAAATTGATACTCTTGGATTTTGACCACAATTTTGGGTATGAAATTAAGAGTAAATTATATATTTGATTTCGTGAGGTTATGGGCAAACGTTATCTTCGAAAAATTTCGGAATTCGGGCACGTGGGCCCAAGGGCATTTTTGTCAACTTTTCGATCGGGGTTAGGAATTGTCATAAATTGGATCATTAGGAGTAATTGAACGAATATTAATGGTTTTTCATATTTATTGGCTAGTTTTGGAGCATTGTGCATCGATTCGAGTCTTCGGAAGGGCGTGGAATGCCGGTTATGGAACTTAGCGAGGTGAGTCTCCTTTCTAACCTTGTAAGAGGGAATTGTCCTCATAGGTGAATTAATTGGATTTGTGCTCCTATTTGCGGGGGCTACGTACGCACGAGGTAACGATAGTCTGTGCATAGCTACTATTATGTTTAAGTCCGGGTAGTCTAGGATCCAAAAGCATGCTATACTTGGGATATTTATGATCTTGTTGATAGTTTGAACTGATTAAACCACGCCGAATCAGTAAATGAAATTTAAAAAAGGATTAAACTTCATTTTCCTGAATTGTTAAAAAGAAAATTGGCTTTTCCTCGGATAATTGTTCTCTGATGAATTCTTGATTTGATTGATTGTTGTGTTTATTTATATTTGACCGTGTCGCATGTATGATTCGCGAGCGGGGTAATAGATGCATCTATGGTTCGCGCCATTTGACCCTTTGGCAGTGCACAGTTTAAATATTGTTGGATCGGGCCATACGATCTCGACACGATTTGCGCATGCTTGTATCGCTTGCCGTGAGATTTATAGATGTTGATAATTGTTCTCCCTATCCTGAGATAAATGCTTAACTGATGGAATTAAATCTGGAAATTTCCAATTAGTAAAAGAACTGTTTATTTGCCTCATGCTATAGTGTTAAAGTCATTTTATGAATATTCTCGACTCATTACATTATTGGTATATTATTATTAGACCATTAGGCGGGATACTTACTGAGTGCACGTTGTTTTCGTACTCATACTACACTCGCTGTGCTTTTTTGTTGCACAGGCACATGCATCTCTAAAGGCCTAGCGGGCGTAGCAGCATGGTTGATATGGAGACTTAGGTGAGCTGCACTTCTCGAGTCGACCCGCCGCAAGCAGAGTCTCTTTAAGATTTCCATAGTACTTTCTGTCCTATTTGTATTTCGGGCAGTTGTTGTATTATATTATTTTCTAGAGATAGCTCATGCACTTGTGACACCGGGTTCTGGGATGTCTATGGGATTATTCAGTATTTTAAAATTGTTAAAGATATTAGTATTCATTCAGTGGAACTTATTATTTATTGTTTAAATGTATAAAAAAAGTGATTTCGGAAATATTTAAAACGAGAAATCTCTAGTTAAATAGTGTTGGCTTGCCTAACAGTGGTGTCCGGCGCCATCATGACCCTTAGTGGATTTTGGGTCGTGGTAGCATGGTATCAGAGCACTAGGCTCCCGTAGGTCTCACGAGACATGAGCAAGTCTAGTAGAGTTTCGTAGATCGGTACGGAGACGTCTGTACTTATCTTCGAGAGGCTACAGGGTTATTAGGAGCACTTCCCTTCTTGATTCCTCATCGTGCGATTTGATTTCCTTGAGGCTTATGCCCTTGTTTCCTTCCTACTCAATATTACGCGACGCGAACCACTTGTTATAAATCGAGAATTGAAGAATTTTAAGGGTACTACAGAGGTGGTATGGGATGCTTCTCCCGGTTTAGTTGATATGACTATTGTTGTCGCCTTGTGGAAGGATATTCTATCATTTCAGTTCAGTAGCTGTACTTCTGAGAGCTCTGAGGCTAGGCACCAGTTTCCATGATGCTTATGATGGTTGTCACGCAGTGTGGATGTGAGGGTAGGATGCTTGCCTACATGTCGGGGCAGTGAATGACTTGAAAGGAGGTTTACTCAGTGCATAATTTAGGGATTCGGTATTTTATTCCCCGCGGAGGAAAAGCAATTGGGCTAAGGATGTTCAGATTTGGGTTGATGGAGTAACAAGGCTTGGTATTTGCGAGCGTGGTGGAATTTTCATCTGTGATGAGGTGTCGTTGTCCTTGTTGAATGTACTAAGTTCCCCGGTGTTAAGACCTTCTACAATTTGGCCTTGGGGTGGGAAACTGTAAGATAGTATTAGAGGAGCGGCTATCAGAGATCGCGGAGTGCGGTGGGTCAGGATTGAATATGTATTTCTAATGATGACGGCTCGAGAAAGATGATCTTCGGAGAGGTTTAAAAGTTAGTAGCGGTTTGTTGGTTCAAGTGCCTTTGAGATAGATTTTGATCTAAGGCATCAACTGAGCAGAAAAGGAGGAGGAAGAACATGCTGGAAGCGTCATGCGATAGTTAAACTTCTAGAAGGCCAGGTGTAAGAAGTGGAGGTCCAGTAGTTTCTCAAAGAACCGAGTATGCCCAAAGTGAGAGAATGGCAGAGTAGTATGGGGTTCAGTGGCTGGGTCTACGGGCTTAATTGGAAGTATCGACTATTATTCGGCGGGAGATTCGATATGGCGGAAAAGAGCTGCTTGATATGAAGGAGGATATAACATAACCTTGAATTGGGAGATATTGTCGCACATTCAGTTGATGTTCACGAGGAGTGAATAGACTTGTGCAGCTGGTGAATGAGCACGGGATCAGGTGGGTTATCTCCAGTGAGCAGATCGGCGGTCGCATGGTTGGCGAAGCTTCTGCGAAGAATTCTATTGGTTATACGGCAAGGAGATCGGTCGTGCGAATGTGGTTGATGATTCAGAGTATAAAAGGGGGGTTTTACAGAATGGTTCCGAGAATTTTGGCGGTTGATTGCGCAAGGTCATGTCAATAAGAGATAAAGAACCTAGTGAATTCCAGAGTTGTGTAATAGGGGCTTCAAGCTAAGTGGGAGAGTCCCACCGCCTATGAATGGGTTGCATGGTTAACTACTTGCGGGGTTTCTGGTTATTAGCATATTGATGGGTTATTCCATCTACGGGAAAAGAACATGAGTGGTAATTTGAGCAAAGGAATTGTTAGAGGTGTGCTATGGTTGGCCTTATTGGCTCATGTCCAGACTTGGGGAAGGATATAGGATTTATGCCTTGTACAGATGCGGTTTTTAAGGGAAGGGATTCTGCCGGGTGCTTCGTCGAGAGGGTATTCATGTGCTAGAAGATTCATGGAGTTAATTATATTCGGGCCAAGTCGGAGCGGGTGGCTCTCAACAACGGTCCTAGTGGATTCAAGGGGTAAAGTGTGGTGCCTAATGATTTCGAGCCTATAGGTACGGTTAAGAATCAAGCTTGTAGCAGCTTATGAGAAGAGGCCCAGAATGATCTATGATGTTTTGACTTGCAGTGTAGCATTTAGGAGGTATGAAATGGTTCGTGGGATTTGAGACAGCATGGTCTCGTGATTCAAGGTCACTCGGGATGAGTGCGGATTGAGTGCGTTATGTGTTGAATGAAGTTATTATTGTTCTAAGGCAATTAAGGATAAATTGGGAAAGGTTGGGTTGGTTAGCCATGATTGAATTGGCATATTGGTGGCAGTGATGAGTTCCTTCAGCGCGATTAAGTTATGCAAGTGATTTCTAGTGGCGTGTGAGGCTTGTCGGCCATCGTAATTGAATTTATTCGGAAGTATTTTAGTATTATGGCCTGCCATGTGTAGGCGGATCCCGGAGAGGGCTATGGTGGTTTAGGCCACTACTTGAAGAATTTCAACTTCTACATTGTGAGAATTCACTCGTGTGTCGCTATGGTTCTCTTGGAATGAGTTAAGTAAAAAGCTTTCATGTGAAGAAGTGTTTACCATGTTAGTGGTTCAGGAGTGTGATGAAATCCCTGTGTTATCGAATGCTGGCTTGTTAAGGTGCAGTGAGCTATATGAAATTTGAAAGTGAGGATCAAGGTTGCGGTCTGGTGTTGACCAGGATGTCACGAGCTCGGATGAGCATGAAAGGGGTTCGAATGATTAGAGTAAGCGGGTATTGTCTTCCGCGTCTCCTGAGATTGGTGATTTGTGGAAGAGGCTTTGCATCTGGTTATGGATTATTGATCGCTTTTCAGCGTTAGTGTGACCGGTGGTATGAATATACAGACTTGTTATCTATTACAGAAGATCGTGGGAGCGTGCCCCATGGGAAGATTGCATAAGTGTGGCATGTAGTTACTTGATTGATTGAAGAATGAAACCAAGTATGAAGAATGTGGTGATATCTTTAATTTGAGAATTTAGGCCTGGAGGTCGCTTAGCTTATTGGGTAGTAGAATGTGGAGTATTATTCCGGTTATGATGGTTGTCCTTGCGAGTTATGGGGAAAAAGGGGTTGTTATGGACCTAGAAAAGATTATTGGGCTAGTTCGGTATGATCAAAATCGGCTTGAGGACTGTGAATGGATTTAAATATGAATATAGGCTCTATATCCGGTCGAGTGTGTTTATTTTAGCATAGCTCTCCTTATAGAGGTGTAGTCGGACGTTGGGTGTTAATTCGTCGTCGGCTATTTCATGTAATGCTATATCGTGCCGTGTGAGTTGCGAAACGTCTTGGTAATTTCTTATGTGTTGAGTTTCCGCGTAGCGATGAGCAGTACGGCTCTTTAGTTTCAGAACATATATCGCACCTCAATTGTGCTTGAGTTTGTCGGCTTATGGCGCTATATGTCCCCTCAGGGATGGTATTATGCACTTAGTGTGCTTGTGACCGATATTCGGTATGTTGTTGTAATGAGCAATTTAGCTCGATGTGTATCTCCTTATGTGAATTTTATGTGTGGATCGGGTGGCACGCCGCCATGGGTATGTTGGTTGGATCGGGTTGCACGCCGCAACAGTGTAATGACAATTATGGTCCCTTATATTTTATTCTGTGTGTTTCGTTTTCCATTTTCTGAGGAAAGTCCATATTAGCAGCGTGAGTTGAGTGGTCCCTTCCAGAGTCCGGTTTCCTTATGTATCATGTTCGAATTGGTAGCCTACTGGCACATTGTGGCATCATATGAGACTTTTGGTCATGTTTGGGGTGGCTTGTTGCCTGAGCAGTTTGTACTGGGTAAGACAAGGTTATTGGATCTAGGATCAGTGCAATCAGATTGTATGAAGTATATTAAAGAGCAAAGATCATTATTTGGTTCAGAACGAGGTAATGTCCTTGTCAGGAGTATAGCCTCAATGATTTGTTGACCAGACAGTTGGTGATGAATCTCTACATGTCTCTTCCGTCGTGGCAGTATTGAAAGGGTTGGAACAAGACTTGTATATATCATGAGGTGCGTTGTAAAGCATCATAGTAGGGGAATGTTGGTTATTATGATCAGATAATGTTATTATGGTCCTGTGAATGACGTGGTGCATGGTGAGGATTTAGCAAAGGTATGCGGTCAAGTTCCGGTACCTCGTGTAGTGATTGCTACGCTGTTCATATGTTGGAAGTGGGTTCTAAGCTTATTTGTTTGAATAAAAGAGAATATCTTTAGATTTGATCGAGCTAATGTGATCAACTTGGTTGTGGTAGCACGGGTAAGTGCACAAGGTGTTTAACTGTGATTCAGACAACTCCTGTGCAGTTCCCAGTACGTTCGAGGACGAACGTATGTTTAAGTAGGAGAGAATGTAACGACCTGACCAGTCGTTTTGAGCAATAGCGCGTCGTTCAGCAGTTTGAGACCATGAGCAGCTTCATTTCAGGAATTTTGACTTGTGCGCATGGTCGGAATTGAATTCCGGGAAGTTCAGAGTTGATTTGGAAAGAGAATTCTCATATCGGAAGCTTTAAGTTGAAAGAATTAACTAAGATTGGATTTTTGAGTAAATGACCTTGGAATCGGGATTCGAAGGTTCTAGCAGGTCGTATGATGATTTCGGACTTGGGCGTATGTCCGGATCGGGTTTTGAAAGACCTGGGAACGTTTCGGCACCTATTGTGGAAGTTAGAATTTTTGGAAAAATTTCAGGAGTTTGGGTTGAAGTGCATTTCAGTGTTATCAATGTCCGTTTGGGATTCCGAGTCTGGGAATAGCTCCGTATGGTGACTCTGGTGTTGGGAGCACGATCGAAAGTGAATTCGGAGGTCCGTGGGTCCTTTTTGAGTCCTTTGGCTAAAGATAGAAATTTGAAGCTTTTTTAGGAGTTTGACCGGAAGTGGACTTTTTGATATCGGGGTCGAAATCCAATTCCGAAAGTTGGAGTAGGTCCGTAATGTTGAATGTGACTTGTGTGCAAAATTTGAGGTCAATCGGACGTGATTTGATAGGTTTTGGAATCGAATGTAGAAGTTCGAAGTTCTAAAGTTCATAAAGTCCGGATTGGGGTGTGATTCGTGGATTCGGTGTTGTTTGATGTGATTTGAGGCCTCGAGCAGGTCCGCATTATGTTTTGGGACTGGTTGGCATGATTGGTTGGGGTCCCGGGGGCCTTAGGTGGATTCCGGGTGGTTAACGGATTGAATTGGAGTTGGGGAGAATAGCTAAAGCAGCTGCTATCTGGTGTAACCGCACCTGCGAGGATTTGGCCGCAGGTGCAGAGCCGCAGAAGCGGCTAGGAGAGCCGCAGATGCGATTTTGGGCTGGAGGTGAAGGACCGCAGATGCGGTCATCTCGCCGCAGAAGCGGGACCACACCTGCGGGTGTAGAGGCGCAGAAGCAGAAAGGGGAGCCCCGAGAGAAACCGCAGGAGCGGTAGAGGGGCCGCACCTGCGGAACCGCAGAAGCGGTAGTGTGATCGCAGGTGCGATATTACTGGAGGCAGTAAGCTTCTTTAAAATCGGGGGTCTTGGCCATTTTCCTCCATTTTTACTCTAGTTGGGCGATTTTTGGAGAGCTCCAAGAGAGGGATTTCATCATTCAAACATGAGGTAAGTTAATTTCACCCCTTGTGAGTTAAAATACATGGTTTTGTTACGGATTTGAGCATGAAAATTGGTAGAAACTTGGGGTTTGAGGGAAAACCTAGAAAATTGATACTCTTGGATTTTGACCACAATTTTGGGTATGAAATTAAGAGTAAATTATATATTTGAGTCATGAGGTTATGGGCAAACGTTATCTTCGAAAAATTTCGGAATCCGGGCACGTGGGCCCAAGGGCATTTTTGTCAACTTTTCGATCGAGGTTAGGAATTGTCATAAATTGGATTATTAGGAGTAATTGAACAAATATTAATGGTTTTGCATAATTATTGGCTAGTTTTGGAGCATTGTGCATCGATTCGAGTCTTCGGAAGGGGGTGGAATGCCGGTTATGGAACTTCGAAGCGAGGTGAGTCTCCTTTCTAACCTTGTAAGAGGGAATTGTCCT
Organism: Nicotiana attenuata; assembly: GCF_001879085.1. Lineage (NCBI taxonomy): Eukaryota > Viridiplantae > Streptophyta > Magnoliopsida > Solanales > Solanaceae > Nicotiana > Nicotiana attenuata. The sequence goes on along the minus strand of NW_017670339.1, from coordinate 672,057 downwards.
CATAGGTGAATTAATTGGATTTGTGCTCCTATTTGCGGGGGCTACGTACGCACGAGGTGACAAGAGTCTGTACATAGCTACTATTATGTTTAAGTGCAGGTAGTCTAGGATCCAAAAGCATGCTATACTTGGGATATTTATGATCTTGTTGATAGTTTGAACTGATTAAACCACGCCGAATCAGTAAATGAAATTTTAAAAAGGATTAAACTTCATTTTCCTGAATTGTTAAAAAGAAAATTGGCTTTTCCTTGGATAATTGTTCTCTGATGAATTCTTGATTTGATTGATTGTTGTGTTTATTTATATTTGACCGTGTCGCATGTATGATTCGCGAGCGGGGTAATAGATGCATCTATGGTTCGTGCCATTTGACCATTTGGCAGTGCACAGTTTAAATATTGTTGGATCGGGCCGCACGACCTCGGCACGATTTGCACATGCTTGTATCGCTTGCCGTGAGATTTATAGATGTTGATAATTGTTATCCCTGTCCTGAGATAAATGCTTAAATGATGGAATTAAATCTGGAAATTTCTTATTAGTAAAAGAACAGTTTATTTGCCTCATGCTATAGAGTTAAAGTCATTTTATGAATATTCTCAACTCATTACATTATTGGTATATTATTATTGGACCATTAGTAAGTGTCGAAGTCGCCATCTCGTCTCTACTTCTTCGAGATTAGGCGGGATACTTACTGAGTACACGTTGTTTTCGTACTCATACTACACTTGCTGTGCATTTTTGTTGCACAAGCACATGCATCTCTAGCGGCCTAGCGGGCGTAGCAGCATGGTTGATATTGAGACTTAGGTGAGCTGCACTTCTCGAGTCGACCCGCAGCAACCAGAGTCTCTTTCAGATTTCCATATTACTTTCTGTCCTATTTGTATTCCGGGCAGTTGTTGTATTATATTATTTCATAGAGATAGCTCATGCACTTGTGACACCGGGTTCTGGGATGTCTATGGGATTATTCAGTATTTTGAAATTGTTAAAGATATTAGTATTCACTCAGTGGAACTTATTATTTATTGTCTAAATGTATAAAAGAAGTGATTTCGGAAATATTTAAAACGAGAAATCTCTAGTTAAATAGTGTTGGCTTGCCTGACAGTGGTGTCCGGTACCATCACGACCCTTAGTGAATTTTGGGTCGTGACAGTATAAGGTGATCAGGAAGATAGGGCATGTAACATATGAAGTCAAATTGCCCCTAGGTTCCAAAATCAACCCAGTATTTCATGTATCACAATTGAAGAAGAAGATAGAGGGTGGATTGTTGCACCGTAGGAGTCTCCATTCTGTTCTACTGATGGGCAAATTTTAGCTAAACCAATAGGCAATTTAAAAATAAAATTAGTAAAAAAAAAAAAAGGCAGCAAAGTGGTGGTTCAATGGACTAACTTGTCAAAGGATGAAGGCACATGAGAGGATTACTCATTCTTCAGGTCATAATTTTAAGAAGAGAATTTTTCATAAAGCACCATCTTTTAGGTCTAATTAGCCATTTATAGATACCCTTTGCTATATTACGTGTTATAGATACCTTTTATGTTTTTATACAATGTATTTCATGTATTTAAGCTGTTGTATTCATTAATACAACCAAAAAAAATAGGCGTAAAAAGTGGAAATCCAGCTAAGTTTGACATGTATTTAGCTGTATTCAAGCGACATTAACGTTAAATACAGTAACGTATCTGCGCAAAATCTGGAAGGTTAAACTGGTTAAAAATGGAAGGAAATCAAATCACATGATATTCTCCTAAATTAACTCAACGAACTAAAACGATCCCTCATTAATCTGTATTTGAAAGATACATAATAAAGATTATAGCTGAATAAAGAGAAATACATATGAATAATACAGTTGAGTAGAACTGTATACAGTTGAATACAACAAAATACAACTTAATTCATCTGAATAAAATACTTGAATACAACAAAATACAACTGAATACAACTGAATAAAACTCTTGAATGCAACAAAATACAACTAACTTCTGCTGAATAAAATAGTTGAATATAACTAACTACAACTGAATACAGTTGTATAAAACACTTGAATACAACTAACTACTGCTGATAAAATAGTTAAATACAACTGATTAAAACTGAATACAAGAGAATACGCATAACTTTTTAATACATCTAAAATATATAAATGAATGCTGCTGAATACATGTGAATACAGCTGAAATATACATTTGAATACAACTGAATACAAATAGGCGATTTGGGCGATCTAGAGAGAGAAACAGCCTTATGGCTTCGCCGGCCGGCGGCCAGCCATTAATTCCGGCTGGTCAGCCCCCTAACACATCTGCCCAACCTCCTACAACAACTACAAACAATCCCCAGCCCTCAAATCCCACAAACAAAGCCATGAATTACGCAAAAGCTGTGAACCCTACTTCGACGACCACTGCCATGCAGAATCGAGCCGCTACAGTTGAACCAATTGCTCTTCGTCTATCAAAATCAACGAATTAAACTTACCCTAAGCGATTGTAATGGAGGAGAACTAGAGAATTTGGGTGGGATAAGAGGTATGAATCGTGGGTTGAGGGAGAAAGAGTAAAGTGTATGCAAAAAGAAAGAGAGAACGTGGTTAGTCAATTTTACGGTGATTATGTGAGAGAAAAGACTAAAAAGGAGAGAGAAAAATATTATTTAGCATATATGGTGCCTTAAATGTAGGATGTAACTATAATTAGATATTTGGCTATAAAGTATAAAAGGTATCTATAGGATGTAATATTTTAAAATAATATTTATTTAAAATAAATAGGGTACTAAGATTTTCTATAGGGTGTAAAAATTCCTTTTAAGAATTCAACCCGTAACGGTGGAGAAGAAGCCTCTTTCGAAAGGGAAATAGAATGTCACAATTCTAATCGTGATTCTGATTTGCTAAAAGAAGTTAGGCCGAGTCTGCTCTTTTAGTTATTGGGCCAGCAGTAAAAGTAGTATAATTATTTTTATTATATTGATTCTGTTTAGTCCATGTCCGGTAGTAATTGGCGAGTAACTTTAATGTATTTTCTCTAAGAAATATTGACACTGAATAACAACATGCAAGATGTTATGAAACTTAGCTCAAAGTAACAATATAGAACAATAAAATAGACAACAATGTAGAGAGGAAGAGAGGAGAGAATCTTATTTCTTCTGTGTATTCAAGTGTATACAATATGATGCCAAAACTCTCTATTTATAGGATTATATAGAGGCATACAAAAGAATGCCATAAACATGACATTAAACATTTGAGATCATGGAGGAAGATCATGGGGAGGTTATGGAGGTGTGGGAGTTACAACTATAATGGTGAGAAGTAGTGGGAGTTATCTACATAATGGAGAAGAGTAGTGGGAGTAACTTCTTTAGGAGTTATAGACATCCACTACAAAATAATATTTCATAATACTCCCCCTTGGATGTCTATAGATAATGTGCCTCGTTAAAACTTTACTAAGAAAAAACCCTTTGGGAAAAAATCTTAGTGAAGGGAAAAGAGTACACATATCTTGTAATACGCATTATTTGCTGCCTCATTAAAAACCTTGCCAGAAAAATCCAGTGGGATAAAATCTTAGCTAAGGAAAAAAGAGTACAACGCGTATTTGCCTCCCCCTGATGAAAACATCACTTTATTCTTCGGAGACGACGAATTCCAAGCTTGTATAACAACTTCTCTAATATTGAGATCCGCAATATCTTGTGAAGAAGTTTGTCAAATTATCACTTGAACAAATTTGTTGAAGAACTTTGGTGAATGTGCTTTTGTTTTGTCTCCTTCGATAGTCCTTCTTTCAATTGATATAAGCAAACAACATTATCTTCAGTATTATTAGAATCTTCTCTTCAAAGTCAAGTCACACGTCTGTTGTGTGTTGAGCCCCTTGCTTTATCAATTGCTAATCTTGGCATGACTTGAATAAGTATCAAGAATTAACTGCCTTGTAATATGATAATATGGGAGTACTCTCACATGCAAATAGAATGTTTGAAGAACGAACTTCAGAAAATGCCTGCATTTGCATAACCAACAATATCTTGGCGATATTTGTTAGAATAAACAAATCTAAATCAAGTATTCCTTTTGAAACATAATACTAATTGTATTCCAATATCTCCACATTGAAATAAAACTATATCTTGCTAGCATATTGTTATACTCATGGTTCTAGCCAGATATATTAGTGCACCAATTGCACTAGACACAAAAATAAATCATGTACGCAATGATCGCTCTAATCTACATAAGGATCTGCCGAAGATTTATTTAATAAATTTCTTGGGAACCTTAATATGCTTCAGAACAATTTAAATCATTCAAGGATTTTCATTATATGCATCTCAAATGTATTGTCAGACCCCCCACAGGAGAACATATCTCCTAATACCAGGATATTTACGAAAATTTTGTGCCACAAATCGTCTTTATGTCTATCGACTTGATTTTTCATTTCACTTTCAGGTGTGGGGACTATCCGTCCAACTTCCTATTTTTCAGGTGAAGTCAATTTCATTGCATATTTTTCATTTGGCCAATCATTTATCTGTCCAAATTCCATGACAGATTTGAGCTCAAGATCCTCGTCAATATTAATAATATTGAGCGCTACATTATATTAACAACATCGTCGACGATCATTTTACATCGGTTCCATCATCGCATAATAAAGATATAACTTATCGAGATCTCATTATTTTCAGGTACCTGAGCCTCTCCCATGAGGTCTTATGAAGTGTTATGTCATGGTGCTCTTATATAGCACTTGCCTCCTTATTATGACCATCTTGAACATTTGCTCCTCTCCTTCTTCAAGGAGTTTTATCTTTGGAACCGATTAGTCTATTACGCTTCATGCGTTCCATAGACTATGTCCATCATGGACTTTATTCTATTTGGAGCATTAGTAGCTGAAATATGACATTTAGTTTGGGTCAGCAAATGCACATGGAAATATTTTGCAAATGAATTATCACTTGAACTTCAAGTTCATATTTTCTTGTACAAGGATCTAAGTGTACTCATAATATATCATTCCATGTATTACTTTTTTCAGCTGCTCATTTTCTCTCCGTAATGTTGGGATCACCAACACATATCCCCAACCTTCTTTGGGGACCAATCTTTGTGCATTGTGGTGGCACAATTAAATCATATAGTACATCCATATTTGTAGATGAAAATATTTGGTTCCTGACCCTGAACCAATTGTGATGGGGAGAATTTATCATAACTGGTTGGCTAGATGCGTACAAGTGCTGTTGTATATTAAATAATATACCTCATACCAAATTTCTATTTGCGAATTTTGTTCTCATAACCAATGGTTTAGCTATAATTGGAGGCATACAATTTCTGCTAAACCAACTTGGATTTAAACCAGCATTATCAAGATAAATTATCATAATATATATTCTGGAATTGTGCTCTAATAATTTGAGCAAACAACCTTGCAAAAATCAAAGTGCAAGTTGATAACAAACGCACATGTGACCATGCAATAGATGCATCTATTAAAATCATATAATAGTAAAAGATTCACCTGGCAGGTGATTGGGCCCATATATATATATCACCTTTTATTCGTTCCAGATATCAAGGGATTCAATCCCAACCTTAATTGGTATATCATGAGAATAAGCAATATCACAAGAGAATTCTTAAAGAATCTTATATTTCTTTAATATATGCCAATGTGAATTCTCAATCAATTTTCACATCATAATTGAACCGGGATGGTCAACCGGTCATGCCAACTAATATTTATTTCAATAAACCTCTAGTTTACTTATGACATGTGATTCCATCATCATGCTTATACATCTGTAGTACAAATAGAAGAAAAATCGGGTAACCTTTCATATTTACCCGGTATGTTATAGTAATATGAAGATAATCAATCTTCCTTTCATTTATAGTCTCAATATGCCAACCACTTTGGCTAATACATTTGAAACTCAAAAAGTTTCTTTTGAGATTTACTGCCATCAATGTCATGAATAATTTTATTTATTCCGGTAGTAACAAATTAGCTCTTCCGGAGCTCTTAATTGATTTTGTACTACAAGATCTTTTGTCACACCATCCATATGGTGAATGTCTCCTTCACGGAGAAAATCATATCATAATAATTGTCATGGTCAAAATCATCATAAGAAAAATTATTTCTTGCTTTACTTTTGCCTTTAATAACTTTTTATAAGGCATGTCAAATTATTTTTGGCGTACCACATGTACGCGACCAATGACATATTCATGTAATCACACAGTAATATTCATTATCTCTCTTTCTCTCAAACCTCCCTTAGAGGTGAGTTGTGTTGTGTATCCAATAATGCATTGCACGTCTTTATTCATTACTTTTATCACATATTGTTACATTCACCTTCAGGAATGAATCTGCATTCTCAATGCACAAGTCACATTCTCTTCAAAGAATGGAGTATAATTGTCGCGACGTGCTTTATAAATTTTTCATACCAATTTGATGGTAAATATTTCCTTCACCTATTGAAGGATTACTTCGAGAACCCTTATTGTTCTTATTTTTTACAATTACCATAATGATGACTATTATTATTTGATCAATGGCACGCCCATGTTCATTGGTCAACCACTTGTCTTCATTTACTTATTATGCATTGCTACCACATTCACTTCAAGAATGGTGCAAATCAAGTGGGACAACATTCATGCTTTCCATGAAAAATATATTATTTTTCTTTAGTCATCACTATGTCATCCATATGGTGCATTGGAACTCAAACCCAATGCCTGACCCATATAAAGACATGTTAGGCCATAATGAGTTGGGACTCGAACCCAACTTTTACAATCATAGATCATCAGGATTCAAAACCCGATGTCTTACCCTCATGGTGAGTTGGGACTTGAACCCACCGTCTTATCCTTATATAATGTTTATCACAAATGGTCTGATTCACATCAGGGAATGAAATATAATTTTATGTAGCCACATAGTAAAATCTATCATAAAAATAAGCAAATAGAAATGATAAGAACTATTATCAATAAAAATATGATAGAGTACAAACTTGTGTTTTTAGTATCCTACATATAAACATGTCAATAAAAGAGTCACCATGTAGCGTTATTACTATGTGATGTATTACTGCAAACTAATACATGATGATTAAATAAAATACACACAAGAATTGAAATACATAACTAAATATACTTAACTTAGAAAAACAAATAATCTTAAGTAATAACTATTTCTAGCATATTCTATTTTAATACAGATGATGTCAAAATAGGCTAGTAAAACATAATGATATCACTTTGTCAATTATCAGCATAAAAATGTTGCATCTAATTAGATTAGGCCATCGATCTTAAAAGTCCTCGTTAATACATAACATGACCAGAATGCTTTTTAATGTTTCACAAAGATCTTTTAATATCATGAAAATCAATGATAGCATGATGTTGTAATTGTATAAGATCAATTTTAGAACTAGGAATAAAGTTAGTGGACATATACAGCCATACGAGCATGAAAACTTAAAATCAAAGCTTAGTTTTTTCTAAACAAAGCAACTACAAATCTTAAATTTTAACATAAGCTAAATACACAATTTATGATATAATTTAAAAAATAATACTCCCTGGACAATAGAGGCAAACTAAACATTAATATGGCATATGTAATAATGCCCATATTTCCATTGGTTCAACCGAATTGGTTCAAGGTTGTCAACCTTTCATATCTTCTCAGTTGGTTAGAGCATCGTGCTGATAACGTGTTACGAAACTTAGCTCAAAGTAATAATATAAAACAAGAAGATAGACAACAATGTAGAGAGAAAGAGAGGAGAGAATCTATTTCTTCCATGTATTCAAGTGTATACAATGTTATGTCAAAGCCCTCTATTTATAGGATGACATTGAGGTATACAAAGGGATATCATAAACATGGTATTAACTATTGAGATCATGGGGAAAGATCATGGGGAGGTTGTGGAGGTGTGGGAGTTACAACTATAATGGTGAGAAGTAGTGGGAGTTATCTACATAATAGAGAAGAGTAGTGGGAGAAACTTCTTTAGGAGTTATAGACATCCACTACAAAATAATATTTCATAACAATATATATATATATATATATATATATATATATATATATATATAGATTATACATCCACAAGCTCTTTTAATATAAGAGATTAATGAACGGCTATCTGGGTTAATTCTTCTTTTAATTAAGATGTTAAAAACGAAGGAGGGCATGTTGCACTAATCATATGGCAGCGAGTGATGCACACACTACTTTGGATTCAAACTATATAAATTGTTGAACTTCCTTTAGAGTTTTAAATCTATATTGTTGTCAAAGATAATTTTATTTAAATATGAGATAAAGCAAACAATTATTCTGAGAAACATGGTTGAGAATTAGAAAACACTACTAGAATTCCTGTAAAAAGCGACCAAAGATTAGCGACCAAATTTGGTCTGTCAAGAAAAGCGACCAAAGTTGGTCCCCAAACTGCCGAAAATAATAAAAAAAATATTTGAAATACTTTAGCGACCAAAGTTGGTCGCTATTTGGCCGCAAATTTAGTCAAACTGTTGACTGGACTGGTCAGACTTGCTTGGTCAAAGATATACTAAGATTAGCGACCAATGTTGGTCGCTAAAGTGGGACCCACATAAAATTTTTAATAATTTTATTATTATTTTATAAAACTTATAAAATATAAATATATATAAGTTGGTCGCTAACTGAAGGATAAGTTGATAGCGACCAACATTGGTCGCTAACATGGGACCCAGTTACAATATTTTAATAAATATATATTTATTTTAAAAAAATTATAAAATATAAATAAATATAATTCAACATTTAGCGACCAAAGTTGGTCGCTTAATGAAATAGAGACCAACGTTGGTCGCCAAGGTGGGACCCAGTCCTAACATTTAATAATTTTTATTATTAATTTAAATATTATATAAAATATAAATAAATCTGATTAAAATTTAGTGACCAAATTTGGTCGCTAAATTAAATTCATGTACAGTTAGTGACCAACTTTGGTCGCTAAATTAAATTCATTTACAGTTAGCGACCAAAGTTGGTCTCTATATGGTCAAAATTAAAAATCACTTTTGTATTTACTATGTAAATAATATAAATGTAAGTCGTTAATACTTTTGTAATACAAGGGATAAATAGTACTACGAAGCGGGCGTGTGTGTCTATATATATATATATACTTACGCTATATTATGCACTAAGTATAAGTGTATTAGGTAATACCGTATCGAATATAGCTTATATATATATA
>NW_017670339.1:641491-662714 GCF_001879085.1 Nicotiana attenuata | reverse complement strand
TCTCTCTCTCTCTCTCTCTCTCTCTCTCTCTCTCTCTCTCTCTCTCTCTCTTTTGGTTGGATTGAACGAGTGGGTATGATTGAAATCGGTAGAAAATACCTAGATGATGCTATATACAAATTTTGAGCAAGATTAGAAGTGATTTAGACTGGTTTCAGGTAAAAAAAAAAATCAGACTTAAAATCCAACTGGATATGTGTATATCACATTGTATATCATGTACATCATTGTATACCACACAATTTTGTATGGACGCCCATGTATATCACATTGTATATCGTGTATATAATACAAATTTTCATGTATATACACAGATACACATGATATACATGAGATATCACTGATATACTATACACGGAATACAATAGGGGATACACATGTGGAGTTGTCTTGAACTTGAGTTTTCAATATGAAATGTGCTATACAAAGAAGGAAAAATAAATTTTGATATACACATTATTATTATGTTATACACAGATACACAAATAATATAATTATTATTGTGTTATATATATATATATACAGATAAAAGAAATAATTAAAAAATATTTGAGAGTTTTTTGGATACTGCTGAAGGAAATGGAACCTAATTGCTAGGATGATGATTGCTATGAGATAAGAGAGAAAGAGAGTTTTAAATTTTTTTTGCTATTTTTAAGGAAAATAATTTTGATGGGCTTATTTTTAGGATGGTAGTTGAACCATTAGAAGAGAGAAAATAACTTTAGGCTACCATACGTCAAATCCTAAAACTTTGCCTTTTTTATGCTAGTTGTTGGACAATGCCAAATTCTGCCCTATGTGCTATTGCTGGAATTGAGGATAGGTGTCCAGTGCCAATATAATTTGTTGCAAAGGACGACTGTCCTATATGTACAAGTATAATCAGTGAAGCAATGAAGCTTTTCAATTATACTGGTTGGATAGTCGTGGATTAAGCCAACTGGGCTTAGGTTTCGAACCGTCCGGATAGTTAATGGGCTTGAACTTAAAACTTTTCAAGCGACACATTAAAATTTACACTGTATTTATTATTCGTACTTCGTAGATATACTTTCAGCAAAAATAAATCATTTGTAGCTATATCTGAATTTTATAGCTAATCTATAAAATAAGATATTAATTGTTTTGACTGAAACAAAAGCACAACAAGCTCTCATAGCTCAATTGGTTAGAGCACATGCTTAGCTAGTGAAGGTATTGAGTTCAAATCTCAACACGAATATATTATTTCGCTTTAGTTAAATACAAGTGATACAAGTTATAATAATAATTGAACAGCTTTTAAATACAAGTGATATAAGTTAATAACAATTGAACCGCAGATATTTATGAAAATTCATCCGTTCAATTGGGCTATCTGCATTAAGATGCTTCCGTGTTAGTGATAATAATAGCACGGGTTAACTACTTTTCTGCCGCATATTTAAACAAGTAGCTACTGTCTCCAATGTAATTAATTTTTAATTACATAGCTTTAAAAAGTGAGTATTAATGAATTTATCCATGTTGGTGCCATGCCTACCTTGATGTCTCCTATGTGTTTAGATGTAAAGTACTAGAAACGTTTTACTTTTTCAGCCACTTAAAATTTTACCTATGCTATGACTCTACCTTTGGATTTGTGTACTTATACTATTCATCTTCCCACTAGAACCAAACAAAGCATTTACAAATTCCTGGCTACTTTCGTCTTTCGTAATATGTTTTCCATCAATGTATCGAGAAATAAAAATTAATGACCTTTTTTCCCTGTGACCACAATGCAATAACTTGAGCGATCTTCCATGAGAAACACTCTGAGTAGTTAAGAGGCTACAATTTAAATTAGAACATTCCGAGTTTGAATTCCCCTGACCTCATAGTGCATCAAATTGACCTCCATCGTTAATGTTGTGAAAAAATCGTTTTCACTATTGCTCTTATACAACTTTTAATATGTTTTCATTGACGTAATATATGTTCACGGTATATTGATTTAAATAGTCATTTTCTCCTTGTGCTGTTTAATATTGTGGATACTAATTATGAACCTTGAAGATCCAGTGTACAATGGCCAAATTTTCAAGCCATTGTTGTCGTTAGGGGTGTCCATATATATTTAAAACCGATTATACCGATCGAATTGTAAGTACTGAGTTGATTTTTAGGTTTTTTATAATAAAACTGTAGGTTATATATATATATATATATATATATATATATATATAGTTGTATTGATAATTAGGGTAGGTTTTTACTTAATAAACCGAAAAAATACCAAACCATACAGAATAAATGTACAATTGAAAAATATATTTATGTTAAGTTTAAAAATAATAAAGCATTAAATTTTTCAATGGGCCTTGAAATTATGAAAACGGTTATAAGCCAATAAGTAATTAAAACTCAAAATCCTAATTCCCAAACCTATTATGCTACTCCTATTGAAACTAAATTATTTTTAGCATATTCACTAGCAAGATACAAGGTATTCTAACGATTATGAGTAGCAAACTATAATGTATTGGATATGTTTCCTTTCGTATGATTTAGATTTATTCTTTTGAATATTTATTCTTCCATAGACTTTACTCTTGAGTCCTAGGTTGGTTAATATCTTTTCACTCGCGTGATTTATATCTTTTTTGTCTTCGTTTAGTTTCTTTTATGCTATTATAGAATAGTTGATGGATCTACTTCTAGCCATCTTTCATGTTTTCTTTATTATTTTGTCTTTGAACAGTAAAATGCCTAGAGAGTTTTGCTAAGTCTTATAAAAGTATGTCTGTTATTGCATTCTACTTCCTACTAGTGACTTTACATGACTTTTAAAAAAATACCAAAAATTAATCGAACCGTACCAATACCGAAGAGAAACCGACATGATTGGGACGGTTTCGAAAAATTTAATTTTGGATATACATAATAGAATAACCGAAAAAATAATATGGTATAAATTTTATAAAATAACCGGCCGAACCGAACCATTTACGCCCCTAGTTGTCATTATGCTAAACTTTTCATAATGATTTGGGCTTTTGGTGTGAGGACCAAGCAAAAGAAATATGAAAGCTCCCCGTGCAAAAGTGAAATTGTTTTTCTTTAGCAATTTTCAAAAAATCACTATTGTTTAGTGGCTATTAACTTCCTATAGCTTTCATATACATATTTACTTCCTATAGCTATTATGTGGTTGTTATACGATTCTATCTACTGTATTTTCCCTATTGTATTCATGAATACAGTAGCAAAATTCTTCTAAAATATAGGGGAGTCCAACTGTGCGATTATATTCGTTGTATTCATGCTACTGTATTCATGAACACAGTAGCAGAATTCGTCTAAAAATAGGAATTTCCAACTGTTTAATAACGAAAAGAGGACCAATTAGCGTGTATCGCTCCTAATTCAACTCAATAAATCAATTCTACATAAATTTTGCTGCTACATAACTGTATTCGTTGTATTTGCACTACTGTATTCATGAATAAAATAGCGAAATTTGCCTAACAAATAAGGAATCCAGTTGTGCGACTGTATTCGCTGTATTCGTGCTACAATATTCATGAATACAATAGCGTAATTCGCCTAAAACATAGGGGAGTCCAACTGTTTAACAACGGAAAGAGAATAATTACCGTGTATTACTCATAATTTAACTCAACAAAATTAATTCTACATAAATTCCGCTGCTACTGTGTTGTATTCCATGTATTCGTGTAACTCTATTTATAAATACAGTGAGGTAATCACAAAATAAGGGTGCATACTGTTCTATTCAATTTGACTGTATACATTATATTTAATTCACATATATTAATCATCACTATTATACATTGTATTCAATTCACCATATTCAATTTGATTGTATTCAAACAAATAAAATCACAAAACACATTGATGTTCGGTTGTATTCCAAAAATACATACCTTTGGCATACATAAATACATGCAAAAAAATAATGTATTTATACAAAAATATAATGTATTTGAGTGTATTTATACTAAAAACAATGTATTTGCATCATGTAACGACCCGACAAGTTGTTTTAAGCATCTGCACTTTGCTCGGTAGTTTGAGGGCTCGAGTATCTCCGCATAATGTATTATGACTTGCATAAATTGTCGGTGTTGGTTTTCAAGTTATTCGAAATCGATTTGGAAGAATGAACTTCAAGATTTAAGCTCTAAGTTGGAAGAGTCGACCAAGTTTGACTTTTTAGCATTGGATCTCGGAATGTAGTTTCGTCGGTTTCATTAGCTCTGTTGGGTGACTTTGGACTTAGGAGTGCGTCCGGATTATAATTTGGAGGACCGTGGTAGAATTAGTCTTGAAATGGCGAAAGTTGGATTTTTGGGAAGTTTGACCGGGAGTGGACTTTTTGATAACGGGGTTGGGTTCCGATTCTGGAAGTTGGAGTAGGTCTGTAATGTCAAATGTAACTTGTGTACAAAATTTGAGGTCTATTGGACGTGGTTTGATAGGTTTCGGCATCGGTCATAGAAGTTTGAAGTTTTAAAGTTTATTGATTAGACTTGAGGTGTGATTCATCGTTTCAAGGTTATTATATGTGATTTGAAGCCTTGAGTAGGTTCGTATCATATAGAACTTGTCTACAAAATTTGGCTCCATTTGGAGTTGATTTGATATGGATCGGACACTTGGTTGCGATTCTAGAAGTTTTTGAAGTTTACTTTGATCTTCATGCGTTTGGCGTCCGATTCGCACTCTTAGAGGTTATTTTAATGTTTTGATCGCGAGAGTGAGTTCATGTTATGCTTTTGGACATGGGTGCATGGTTGGTTTGGAGCCTCGGGGCTCGGGTGAGGTCCGGATTGGTTTCGGAATGATATTTTCATCATTTTGAGTGTTGGTGCTAGTGTCATCGCATTTGCGATGTTTTTGTCGCAAATGCGACTACCGCAATTGCGAAGCAGCCTCACATTTGTGAAGTTAGGCTGCCAGGAAATGTCTCTTTTGCGAAGCCTGTTGAGTTCGTATTTGCGGACTCAGTATCGCATTTGCGATAAGGGCCTAGGCTGGGTAAGTTCGCTTTTGCGACGAACCGGTCGCTTTTGCGAAAGGCCAGCGTTCGCATTTGTGACTGTTTTGATCGCATTTGCGAAGGCAGCATCGAATTTCAAAACTTTGCTTTTGCGATGAGTTGTTCGCATTTGCGGGGTTCACATTTGCGAACTCCATGTCGCAAATGTGACATTTGTAGCCTGCATATAGCTGGGAATACCGAGACGTAGCTTCATTTTGTTATATTTTGAACACTTGCTTCGATGGGAGGCGACTTTGTGAAGGGATTTTCATACCAAATCATTGGGTAAGTACCTCTAATCAATTCTCAATTATATTTCATGATTATACATAAGATTTAACATCAAATTCATGAGAATCTAGGGAAAAATTGGGGATTTTGTCAAAACTTTGAAAAATGAAAATTTGGGGTTTGAGAGTCGAATAGGACTCGGATTTGGAAACAAAATACATATATGGACTCGTGGGGTTATGGGTAATCAAGACCTACCCTTGGACCCGAGTTTTGGCCGGGCGGGCCCGGGGGTTGACTTGTATTGACTTTTTAGAAATTGTATAAAGGTCATAGCTTTATTAATTGAAAGTATTTTCTCTTGCATTGCGTTATCTATTTAAGTCGTCTTTGGCTAAATTGAGCCGGGAGAAGGTGAATTTGTGAAGGGAGAATCCTAATTGAGTATTTAATTTTCCGAATTGAGGTAAGTGTCTTGCCTAACCTTGTTGAGAGAATTTTTCCTACTATTAGACGTTGTTTGCTACATGCGGGGGTGATACATATATGAGGTGAAGAGCATATATGCATGTGCATGGATGAACCATGCTCAGGAGTAAATTATGTTATAAATTGTGTCTTGTGGAATTACGTGACCTTTCTTGATTCATGTCTTACTTGACTCCTAGATACTAAGAACATAGTATTAAATGGTAGAAATCAAGATTCAGTTCTTTATAACTTGATTACGATTTGACGGGAATTCTAAGAAAGATTGATATGTTTGATTTGATCATCATTATGTTTAATCATTAATACATTTCTACGACCGATATTCTTGAGATTTATTGAAGTACTCGAATAATAAGGTTCTTGAGGGTTTATTGAACTATTGTTGACTTGAAAGTTGTGATTGCGATTCATTTAGAATATCCGTTTAAGCACTCTCCTTGATGTTATTTATGCTTCCTATCTTGTTTTCCAGTGATATACATATGGTTGGTAAGGAAGAGTGTAATGCACGAAGGGTGATGTCGTGCCATGTTATGAGAGTGTAAAGCACGAAGGGTGATGCCGTGCCATGTTATGTGAGTGTAAAGAACGAAGGGTGATGCCGTGCCATATCATTTTAGAGTAAAAGCACGAAGGGTGATGCTTGCCATGTTATGAGAGTGTAAAGCACGAAGGGTGATGTCGTGCCATGTTATGTGAGTGTAAAGCACGAAGGGTGATGCCGTTGTAACGATCCGGCAGGTCGTTTCGAGAGTCATAGCCCCGTTCCCCCATTTCCTGCTTCTTTTGTGTTCTTGAGCTGTATTTTGACTTACAGGGTTAGTTCGTTCAGGTCCGGAGTGGTTTTGGAGTAAATTGAGACACTTAGTCAATTTTGTGAAGGCTTAAGTTGGGAAAGTTGACCGGATGTTGACTTATATGTAAATGACCTCAGATTTGAATTTTGATGGTTCTGTTAGCTCTATTAGGTGATTTTTGACTTAGGAGCACGTCCAGAATGTGATTTGGAGGTTCGTGGTTGGATTAGGCATGAATTGGTGAAAGTTGGAATTTTGGCGATTTTGGCCAGCAGTGAAAATTTTGATATCGGGGTCAGAATGGAATTCCGGAAGTTGGAGTAGGTTTGTGGTATCATTTCTGACTTGTGTGCAAAATTTGGGGTCATTCATACGTGATTTGATAGGTTTCAGCGTCGTTTGTGAAATTTGAAAGTTTAGAAGTTTTTAGGCTTGAATCCAAGGGTAATTTGGTGTTTTGTCATTGTTTTGAGTGATTCGAAGGTTCGACTAAATTTGAATGATGTTATGGGATGTGTTGGTATGTTTGGTTGAGGTCCCGAGGGCCGCGGGTGAGTTTCGGGTGGTTAACGAATCATTTCTTGGCTTTAGAAGTTGGTAGATTTTCTAGTATGATGTTGTAGAGATTTCCTTTATCGCGTTCGCGAGAGGGCTCCCGCGTTCGTGTAAGGCATTTAAGAAGGGTAGCTGGGTTGTTCTTCGTGTTCGCGAAGGTGTAGGACAATAAGGCTACGCATTCGCGACCAGGTCATCGCGTTCGTGGTCGAATCGTATCTTGATTTCTATCATCTAAACAGGGAATTGGGGTGAAAATTGGGGGGAAATGGAAGAGTTCTTGAGGAAGTATTTTGGGGATTTGAGGGACCAAGTGAGGTCAGATTTTGATGAAATTGGTATGGGTAGACTCGTGAGTGAATGGGCTTTCAAGTTTTGTAATTTTTGTAGGATTTTGAGACGTGGGCCCGGGGGCCGGGTTTAAGCCGATTTCGGGTTGTTGGTCTAATTTGGTAATTTTTCTTGTGGAAATCATTCCTTTAGCATATATTGATGGTATTGTACTGTCTGTGATTAGATTCGGAGCATTTGGAGACCGAGTCGAGGGGCAAGCGCATCGCGGAGTAGAAATTTGATCGATTTGAGGTAAGTAACGATTGTAAATCTAGTCTTGAGTGTATGAAACCCCGAATTTTGTGTCATGGGACTATTTTAACATGACGCACATGCTAGGTGACGGCGTGTGGGCGTGAACCCTTGGGGATTGTGACTTAGTCTATCCCGTATCTACTGTAAAGTTGAATATTTGGTTGAAACTACATGCTTCTTACATGTTTTAGAAAGAATTTCAGTAAATCAGGCTGGATGCCATGTTTAGGCCTTATGCCAGTGTTGTTTGGACAATTAGAGGCCTTTTTTGCTATCCTCTCATTGTTTTCAATTTGAAATCTATACTCAGTCATGTTTATACTTATTTACTGCATAACTCAGTCTCTATTACTCCGTTTTGATGCATCATATAAATGTTGTTTGGGCTGAATACCTTGTTTTTCTGAGAGCCCAAGAGGCTGGAGAGGTTATGACTGAGTGAGGCTGAGGGCCTGATTTGTGAGGATATTCATGGGATCGGGCTGCATGTCGCAGCATGTTTTACTGATTCTTGACTGAGTGAGGCCGAGGGCCTGATTGATTTATGCCATGATTGGCTTGTTATAGCGCTTGGGCTGAAGGAGCCGCTTCGGAGTCTGCACACCCCTAGTGAGCGCATGTACCTAATGAGTGCGAGTGCCGAGTGCTGAGTGATTGCGAGGTATGAGTGATGGTGAGGTTTTCTCGAGGGTCTGTATACGAGCGATTGTGAGGTTCCCCCGAGGGGCTGTATATGAGTGATGTTGTCCCCAGGGGCTGTTTATGCTATTTATGATTTCATCATTTTTTCTCACCTTTGCATTGAGCCTTTGTGGAAAACTGTTGAAAGATATTTTAAAACGATTTTACTGGAACTGGATTTAAACAAGCTGATTTGATTCAAACTATGGTTTTAAAAGCATGTCGTATTTTGCTGAGTTTCTGTGATAAGAACTTTATTTGGATTACTGCTCGTCACTATTTCTCAGCCTTTATTTCCTGTTGTTACTTACTGAGTTGGTGTACTCACGTTACTCCCTGCACCTTGTGTGCAGATCCAGGCGTCTCTGGACACGGAAGCTGCTGTTGACTATTCCAATTGCAGATTTTCTCGGAGATAGCAAGGTAGCTACCTTGCGATTGCAGCCCTGCTCTTCTCCCTCTTATCTTCCTTTAGTTGTATTTAGTTATTTTCCAGACTATGTTAGTCTCGATATTGCCAGACAAATTGTAGTAGATGCTCATGACTAGTGACACCCCGATATCGGGCTTTCTTTTTCGCACTTTTGTTTTAATTTGAACTCCTTATGAAGGTTTTATATTAAATAGCTTTGGAATTATCTTTGAAATGAAAATATCGATTTGTTTTGATAATGTGTCGGCTTGCCTAGTACCACGATAGGCACCATCATGACAGGGTTAGTTTTTGAGTCATGACAGGTTGGTATTAGAGCCTAGGTTACATAGGTCTCATTAGTCTTGAGCAGGTTTAGTAGAGTCTTGCGGATAGGTACGAAGACATCTGTACTTATCTTCGAGAGGTTGCAGAACCTGTAGGAAAACTTTACATTCTTGAATTCTTGTCGTGCGAATCTTTTGATTCTGGTAACTAAACTTCTTTTATTCTATTCTCTCACAGATGGTGAGGACACGTGCTACCGGTCAGGACGGACAGCCACCAGTACAACCAGTTGGGGCCGCGAGGGGCCGAGGTCGCGGTGAAGGCTGTGGTAGGGGTAGGGGTGTAGCCCGCACAGCAGCTAGGGCAACACTTGTAGATCCACCAGTTGCCCCAGTACATGATCAGGTCCCAGTTGTGGATGCCCCAGCAAGACCAGCTCAGGCACCGGCTGTGCCTATTGTTATTCCAGGTCTTCAGGAGACCTTAGCTCAGATTCTGACCGTGTGCACCAGTCTTGCTTAGGCGGTCTCTATTACTGCTATAGCAACTACTTCCCAGGCCGGGGAAGACACTCAGACTCCCGCCGCCCGTACACCCGAGCAGGTTGTTCAGGGACTTCAGACACCGGGGGCACCACCGGCCCAGCCGGTTGCACCTGCTCAGGATTAAGTGGTTCCAATCATGCCTGATGACGAGCAACGTAGATTGGAGAGGTTTGGTAGACTTCAACCTCCGACTTTCAGTGGTGCAGAGGGCGAGGATGCCCGAGGTTTTTTTGGATAAGTGTTAGAGGATTCTCCGTACAACGAGTATTCTGGAGACCTGTGGGGTCTCGTTCACTACTTTTCAGTTCTTTGGAGCTGTCTTTACTTGGTGGGAGGCTTGTGAGAGGCGTAGGCCTGTTGGTGTAGCGCCCCTTACCTGGCAGCAGTTCTCCGTTCTCTTTCTGGAGAAGTATGTGTCGTAGTCCCGTAGAGATGAGCTGCGAAACAGTTTGAGAAGTTGCGTGAGGATGATATGACTGTTACACAGTATGAGGTGAGGTTTTCTGAATTAGCCCGTCATGCTACTTGGTTGGTTTCCACAGAAAGGGAGAGGATCAGGAGGTTCGTTGATGGCCTCATATATCAGCTGCGGATTCTTATAACTAGAGAAAGGGTGTCTGGTGCTTCTTTTGAGGAGGTTGTTGATATTGCTTGGGACATAGAGTCGATTTGCCGCCAGGAGCGAGTGGAGAGGGAGGCCAAGAGGCCTCATGGATCTAGTAGTTTTGGTGGTGCTCCTCATGGGGGTCAGTTCCAGCACGGTAGGGGCCGTCCATTCAGACATGCTTAGTCAGCTCGCCTAGTTCACCGTGATGCATCATCGGGCCATGGTTCTCACAATTCTCATCAGGTCCATTCATCACTTAGTGCCCTCCCAGCCCAGAGTTCGTCCCGTGCTCCATCAGTTCTGGGCTTCTCTATGCCAGGTTCTTCTACCGGTTATCCCGGTGCTAGGATTCCCTTCACTCCCAATCACCAGCACAAGGGTTTTTTTTTTAGAGTGGAGAGTTTGGGCATATGTGGAGGTAGTGTCCTCATCGTCATGGGGGTTCGCCTTAGCAGAGGAGTCAGCCATCGACTTCAGCACCAGTTACTTCACCACCCGCCCAGTCAGCTAGAGGTGGAGGTCAGTCAGCTAGGGGTCACCCTAGAGGGGAGGTCGATCAGGTGGTGGTCAGGCCCGTTTCGATGCACTCCCATCCAGACCAGATGCTACTGCTTTAGATGCGATGATCACATGTATTTTCTCAGTTTGCCAAAGGGATGCCTCTGTATTATTTGATCCTGGTTCCACTTTTTCATATGTGTCGTCATATTTTGCTCATTATTTGGATATGCCCCGTGAGTACCTTGTTTCATCTATTCATGTATCTACTCCTGTGGGTGATACTATTGTTGTGGAGCGCGTATATCGATCTTGTGTGGTAACTATTGGGGGTTTGGAGACCCGAGTAGACCTTTTGCTGCTTAGTATGGTTGATTTTGATGTGATATTGGGCATGGATTGGTTGTCTCCGTGTCATGCTATTATTTGATTGTCACACTAAGACGGTGATGTTGGCTATGCTGGCGGTGCCACGAATTGAGTGGCAAGGTTTGTCGAATTGTGTTTCTAGTAGAGTGATTTCATACTTGAAGGACCAGCGGATGGTTGGGAAGGGTTGTCTTTCTTATTTGGCTTTTGTGAGTGATGTCAGTGCAGAGACTCCTACTATTGATTCAGTTTTGGTGGTGAGAGATTTTTGGGATGTGTTTGCTGCAGACCTGCCGGGCATGCCGCCGGATAGGGATATTGACTTTGGTATTGATTTGGTGTCGGGCACTCAACCCATTTCTATTCCACCGTATTGTATGGCACCACCGGAGTTAAAGGAATTGAAGGATCAGCTTCAGGAACTCCTTGATAAGGGGTTTATTCGGCCTAGTGTGTCACCTTGGGGTGCGCCTGTTCTATTTGTGAAGAAGAAGGATGACACTATGAGGATGTGTATTGATTACAGGCAGTTGAAAAAAGTCACAATCAAGAACAAGTATCCCTTGCCTCGTATTGATGATTTATTTGACCAGCTTCAGGGAGCGAGGGTGTTCTCCAAGACTGATCTCAGGTCAGGGTATCACCAGTTGAAGATCAGGGACTCGGACATTCTTAAGATATCTTCCAGGACCCGATATAGTCATTATGAGTTCCTTGTGATGTCTTTTGGGCTGGCCAATGTCCCAGCGACGTTCATGCATTTGATGAACAGCGTGTTTCAGTCTTATCTCGACTCGTTTGTTATTGTATTCATTGATGATATCCTGGTGTACTCTCATAGCCAGGAGGAGCACGTCGAGCATTTGAGAGTTGTATTACAGCGGTTAAGGGAGGAGAAGCTTTATGCTAAGTTCTCCAAGGGTGAGTTTTAGCTCAATTCAGTGGTGTTCTTAGGGCACGTGGTGTCCAGTGAGGGTATTGAGGTTGATCCGAAGAAGATAGAGGCAATCCAGAGTTGGCCCAGACCGTCCTCAGCCACAAAGATTTGTAGCTTTCTTGGTTTGGCGGGTTATTACCGTCGGTTCGTTGAGGGATTTTCATCTATTGCATCACCCTTGACCAAATTGAACCAAAAGGGTGCTCCTTTCAGGTGGTCGGATGAGTGTGAGGCGAGCTTTCAGAAGCTCAAGACTGCCTTGACCATAGCTCCAATATTAGTTCTACCATCAGCTTTAGGTTCATATACAATATAGTGATGTTTCTCGGGTCGGCATTGGGTGTGTTTTGATGTAGAAGGGTAGAGTAAATGCTTATGCTTCTGGCCAGTTGAAGCCCCATGAGAAGAACTACCCTGTTCATGATTTGGAGTTGGCTGCCATTGTTCACACGTTGAAGATTGGAGACACTATCTCTACGGTGTGTCTTGTGAGGTGTTTACTGATCATCGTAGCCTCCAGCACTTGTTCAAACAGAAGGATCTCAATTTGAGGCAACGGAGATGGTTGGAGCTGCTAAAGGACTATCATATCACTATTTTGTACCATCCAGGAAAGGCCAATTTGGTGGACTATGCCTTGAGTAGGAAGGCAGTGAGTATGGGTACTCTTGCATTCCTGCCTGTTGGGAAAGAACTCTTGCGGTTGATGTCCAGGCTTTGGCCAATCGCTTTGTGAGAATGGATATTTCGGAGCCAAGTCGGGTCCTAGCTTGTGTGGTTTCTCGGTCTTCCTCATTCGATCGCATCAGAGAGTGCCAGTATGATGACCCTCATTTGCTTGTCTCAAGGACAAGGTTCTGCATGATGATGCAAGAGATGTGACTATTAGTGATGGCGGAGTATTGAGGATGCAGGGCCGGATATGTGTGCCCAATGTAGATGGGCTTCGGGAGTTAATTCTTGAGGAGGCCCATAGTTTGCGATATTCCATCCATCCGGGTGCCGCGAAGATGTATCAGAATTTGAGGCAGCACTATTGGTGGAGGAGAATGAAGAAAGATATAGTGGGGTTTGTAGCTCGGTGTCTCAATTGTCAGCAGGTGAAATATGAGCATTAGAGACCGGGTGGCTTGCTTTAGCAAATAGAGATTCCAGAGTGGAAGTGGGAGCGGATCACCATGGATTTCGTAGTTGGACTCCCACGGACTTTGAGAAAGTTCGATGCTATTTGGGTGATTGTGGATCGGCTGACCGAGTCCGTGCACTTCATTCCTTTGTGTACTACCTATTCTTCAGAGTGGTTGGCTGAGATTTATATCAGAGAGATTGTTCGCCTTCATGGAGTGCTAGTTTCTATCAATTCAGATAGAGGTACACAGTTTACATCGCAGTTTTGGAGAGACGTGCAGCGAGAGTTGGGCACTCAAGTGGAGTTGAGCACAGCATTTCATCCTCAGACGGATGGGCAGTCCGAACGCACTATTTAGATATTGGAGGACATAATACGCATTGTTATCAGTCGAGTAATCAAATGGCTCCATATGAGGCTTTATATGGGAGACGCTGTAGATCTTTAGTAGGTTGGTTTGAGTTGGGTGAGGCTAGGCTTTTGGGTACATACTTTGTACATGAAGCTTTGGACAAGGTGAAAGTGATTCAGGAGAGGCTTCGTACAACACAGTCAAGACAAAAGAGTTATGCTGACAAAAAGGTTCGTGATGTGTCTTATATGGTTGGGGAGACGGTTCTACTGTAGGTTTCACCCATGAAAGGTGTTATGAGATTTGGGAATAAGGGCAAGTTGAGTCCTCGGTTCATTGGGCCTTTTGAGGTGCTTCGGAGGATTAGGGAGGTGGCTTATGAGCTTTCTTTGCCACCTAGCTTGTCGGGCGTGCATCTAATATTTCATGTTTCTATGCTCCGGAAGTATATCGGCGATTTGTCTCATGTCTTGGATTTCAGCACGGTTCAGTTAGATGGTGATTTGACTTATGATGTGGAGCTAGTTGCTATTTTGGAGCGGCAGGTCCGAAAGTTGAGATCAAAGGATATAGCTTCAGTGAAAGTACAGTGGAGAGGTCAGCCCGTGAAGGAGGCCACTTGGGAGACCGAGCGAGAGATGCGGAGTAGATATCCACACCTATTTGAGACTTCAGGTATGTTTCTAGACCCGCTCGAGGATAAACGTTTGTTTAAGATGGGGAGGATGTAACGATCCAGCCGGTCGTTTTGAGAGTCATAGCCCCGTTCCCCTATTTCCTACTTCCATTGTGTTCTTCAGCTGTATTTTGACTTACCGGGTTTGTTGGTTCGGGTCCGGAGTAGTTTTGGAGTGAATTGAGACGCTTAGTCTCTTTTGTGAAGGCTTATGTTGGGAAAGTTAACCGGATGTTGACTTATGTGTAAACAATCTCGGATTTGAATTTTGATGGTTCCATTAGCTCCGTTAGGTGATTTTGGATTTTGGAGCGCGTCCGGAATGTCATTTGGAGGTCCGTGGTAGGATTAGACATGAATTGGCGAAAGTTGGAATTTTGGCGATTTTGGCTGGCAGTGGAAATTTTGATATCGGGGTCGGAATGGAATTCCGGAAGTTGGAGTAGGTTTGTGGTGTCATTTATGACTCGTGTGCAAAATTTGGGGTCATTCGGACGTGATTTGATAGGTTTCGGCGTCGTTTGTGAAATTTGAAAGTTTAGAAGTTTTTAGGCTTGAATCTGAGGGTAATTTGGTGTTTTGGCATTGTTTTAAGTGATTCGAAGGTTCGACTAAGTTTGAATGATGTTATGGGATGTGTTGGTATGTTTGGTTGAGGTCGCGAGGGCCTCCGGTAAGTTTCAAGTGGTTAACGGATCATTTCTTGGCTTTAGAAGTTGGCAAATTTTCTGGTGTGATGTAGCAGAGATTTCCTTCATCATGTTAGCGAGAGGGCTCCCGCGTTCGCGTAAGCCATTTGAGAAGGGCAGCTGGGTTGTCCTTCACGTTCGCGAAGTACTTCCTGCGTTCGCAAAGGTGTAGGACAGTAAGGCTACACGTTTGCGACCAGGTCATCGCGTTCGTGTAGAGTCAACGGTCATTGGATCTTCAGGCATTTAAGCCTACGCGTTCGCAAGGAGAGTTCCGCGTTCGTGTAGGGTCAATCAATGTAGGTTTCACGTTCGCAAAAGGGTCCTCGCATTTGCGAATGTGGAATTTCCAATGTGACGCAGTTAGTGCTTCGCGGACGCGAGAGCACTACCGCGTTCGCAAAGAGGAAAAACTGGGCAGACAATGTTATATTCAAAATCGAGGGTTTGAGCCCATTTTCATATTTTGAGCTAGAGACCACAAATTTGGGTGATTTTTGAAGGCATTTTCAGGGAGTTGATTGGGGTAAGTGCTCTTCACTTGATTCTGGTAAATTTCTATCATCTAAATTGGGAATTGGGGTGAAAAATTAGAGGAAAAATGGAAGAGTTCTTGAGGAAGTAATTTGGGGATTTGAGGGACCAAATGAGGCCGAATTTTGATGAAATTGGTATTGTTAGACCCGTGAGGTAATGGGCTTTCAAGTTTTGTAATTTTTGTCGGATTTCGGGATGTGGGCCCGGGGCTGGGTTTGAGTCGATTTCGGGTTCTTGGTCTAATTTGGTAGTTTTTCTTTTGGAAATCATTCTTTTAGCATATATTGATGGTATTGTACTGATTGTGAATATAATCGGTGAACTTGGAGACCGAGTCGAGGGGCAAGAGCATCGCGGACTATTTTGAGGTGACGCACATGCTAGGTGACGGGTGTGTGGGCGTGCACCGTTGGGGATTGTGACTTGGTCCATCCCGTATCTACTATAAAGTTGAATATTTGGTTGAAACTACATGCTTCTTACGTGTTTTAGAAAGAATTTCTGTAAATCAGGTTGGATGCCATGTTTAGGCCTTATGCCAGTGCTGTTTGGACCCTTAGAGGTCTTTTATTGCTATCCTTTCATGTAAATGTTGTTTGGGCTGAATACCATATTTTTCTAAGAGCCCGAGAGGCTGGAGAGGTTATGATTGAGTGAGGCTGAGGGCTTGATTTGTGAGGATAGTTATGGGATCGGGCTGCACGCCGCAGCATGTTTTACTGATTCTTAACTGAGTGAGACCGAGGGCCTGATTGATTTATGCCATGATTGGCTTGTTATAGCGCTTGGGCTGAAGGAGCCCCTCCGGAGTCTGCACACCCCTAGTGAGCGCATGTACCTACTGAGTGCGAGTGCCGAGTGTTGAGTGATTGGGAGGCATGAGTGATGGTGAGGTTTTCCCGAGGGGCTGTATACGAGCGATGGTGAGGTTCGCCCGAGGTGCTTTATATGAGTGATGTTGTCCCGAGGGGCTATTTATGATTTCATCATTTTTGCTCACCTTTGCATTGAGCCTTTGTGGAAAACTGTTGAAAGATATTTTAAAACAATTTTATTGGAACTGGATTAAAACAAGCTGATTTGATTCAAACTATGGTTTTAAAAGGTGCCGTATTTTACTGAGTTTCTGTGATATGAACTTTATATGCATTATTGCTCGTCACTGCTTCTCATCCTTTATTTATTGTTGTTACTTACTGAGTTGGCGTACTCACGTTACTCCCTGCACCTTCTGTGCAAATCCAGGCATCTCTGGACACGATAGCGGCTGTTGACTATTCCTGTTGAAGATTTTCTCAGAGATTGCAAGGTAGCTGCCTGGCGATCGCAGCCCCGCTCTTCTCCCTCTTATCTTCCTTTAGTTGTACTTAGTTATTTTCTGCACTATGTTAGTCTCGATATTGTCAGACAAATTGTAGTAGATGCTCATGACTAGTGACACCCCGATGTCGGGCTTTCTTTTCCGCACTTTTGTTTTGATTTGAACTCCTTATGAAGGTTTTATATTAAATAGCTTTGGAATTATTTTTGAAATAAAAAAATTGATTTGTTTTGATAATGTGTCGGCTTGCCTAGTACCACGATAGGCGCCATCATGACAGGGTTAGTTTTTGGGTCATGACAGCCGTGCCATTTTATTTATATTGTCATGCTTTTATATTACCGTGAGTTCATGACACGGTTGGTGTTTTCGTGCAGGAGGATGAGGGACATGCATTATGTTGTGATATATGTTCCCCGTGTATACGTTCATGCCTATACCTTGAGCTATTATTGTCGTACTTATATATCTGATGTGACTTGTTGTTATGGTCGTGTCTTTGATCTCTCTCTCAATTGTTGTTGTGTTGCTCATACCTTCTACTTGCTTAACTTGCAAATACCATGCCTACTTCCTGCTATTATAATTACATTTATATCGTATCTATTCTGTTGCGCTTTAGTACAGGCCTTCTACCATGCTAGTCATGCATGCCTCTACTTGTTAACTTGTAAAGATCATGTAATCCCTTCTTACTTGTTATACATAT
Organism: Nicotiana attenuata; assembly: GCF_001879085.1. NCBI lineage: Eukaryota > Viridiplantae > Streptophyta > Magnoliopsida > Solanales > Solanaceae > Nicotiana > Nicotiana attenuata. Next base: position 645,272 of record NW_017670339.1, on the reverse strand, counting down.
ATCTAGGCCTCCACCATGCTAGTTAGTTGAAGTTGATATTCCTTGTCTTCTAATTGCTGTCATTACTCATATGCCTTCCGCCTAGTCTATTACTATTGCCCACATGTATATCCTCGTTCATTATTGCTACTTGCGTATTTCCTACTTTATAATTTCTGTTATCGGTATTTCTGCCATCCGGTTGGTACTGTTGTCGATGCCCCCTTTTTCTAAAGGCGAAATCGGGTTTATGACATTTGGGCGGACAACTCCTTTCCTTTTGGGAATTGGGTTTGCAATTTAGAAGAGTCGCTACCTAATGATTAAGTGCATTAGGACACTAAGAAATTCAAAAGAGAAGAAGAACCAGAGAATGGGTAAGGGCTTCAAATTATCTCGGGGGGAAGGTGTTAGGCACCCCCCAAGATCCACTAGTGTGGTTCCCGACCATGCTACAATTGTGACTTTGAATGGAAACAACAAGTAAGCAAACAAGACAACTTTCACATAATGATTGCAACAAGGAAAGTATAAAAATTAAAAGCGTGTTGAAGTTTAGAAATAGGCGATTTCATAATTGTTAAAGGATGTATAAGTGCAGAAAGGGGGGTCAAATAATTGGTACAAATAATCAAACAAAGGAGTAAAAGAGGCGGAGATTCGGAGAAAAATAGTGCTGGAAATTAAATATCTAAAAGAGACTTTTAAAGGATTGAAGTAAAAGAAGGAGTTTTAAGAACTGAAAAATTTATAGCTTTTATAAAAATTCTGAAAAAAAAAGAAAATAAACAAGTAAAGAGGAGGGGGGGGGGGGGTCCTAGGTTTATAAATAACATGGATCACCCCACGCAACACCCGGTAACCATTTATACACGTGGTGTTATCGCGTGGTCATCATATCCATGTCTACCCTTACCCACCCCGTTAAGGTATTAAATCGCTGAATGATCTCGTTACGTATTGCATGCTATTACCCGCCCCAATCCTATCAGTCCCGGAGGCAGTCGGGACTACTAATCCAAAAGGGAAGGGAGATTGGCTTTTCAGAGTTTTAAAAGGACAAAAACCTAGTGCGACAAACAAAACACATAAAGCAAGAAAAGGGGAGGCACATAGCAGTTAAAGGCTCAAATAGGCCTCCTCATTCAAAGCAACAAATTATTTAGCATGACTTACAGGTACTGATTAGGTCTGAATTAAATTTAAAGCGTTAGGACAGGCTGATTTATCACATATTTCTCAGATGAGGAATCCGAATTAGCCTTGTATGGTTGTAGTTTATCAAAACTGACACAGTTAATTAATCAACTAATGGTTTGCCTAGGTGAGAACTATAGACATGATATCTAACAGAGCGTACTAATTTTAAAGAAAAGATTACTGGTTTTATAAATAAAAGATCTGCAGATTTTAAACGACCTTGTGGCTGATTTTAGACTCATGGATGAAATAGACGAAGCTGATTCAGCTGATTACTCCTATAGACATGATTTCTAAGAGTTATTGGTTTTAAACGATTACATAAATGCAAGAGTCCTATAGGGATGGTATCTAGAATGAAGTTGATTATTATTAGACCTATGATGGTTTGCCTAGTGACATGTATATGCAGAAGTGCAGAAAACCTATGATCATGATTTCTATATGCGGAAATGCAGAAACTTAGAGACAGGATTTCTATATGCAGAAATGCAAAAAACTTATAGGCAGAATTTCTAAAATGAGAATGCAGAAGTGCAGAAATTTATAAGTAACCTTATGAACAAGTTATCTACATGAATGCAGGAATTTATAAGTAACCTATAAGTATGTTGTCTATATGAACGAATGAATCAGAAAATCCTATAGGCAAGTTATCTACCCTTTGCATGCATTCATTCCTATCACTTTCCACTAGTCATCCCCAATAGTTATTATAAATAATTACAGACCTGAGTGAATCAAGAAAAGTAAAAAAAATTACATCAGAAACTCAAGCTACAACCAAACAGCCTAATTCAGACTCAAAGTCCAAATATATGATATAAACCAACTTCCAGGATCAGATTTCCAAAAGCCTTTCTCATGTTTGGGATGTATCAAAGTTCCCAAGAGTCTCAAGGGGGATCCGAGCAATGCTTACACCCCAAATTTATTGCAGAATTAGATCATGGTGCAGTGTGGAAAGGCCAGCCCTCAAATGTCCAAGTTCAGAGGGAACTCAAGGTCCCAAAGCAGGGCTCTAGGAGGGGGGCAGAACTTAAGAGTCTAAGAGTAAGTGTAAGTGCATAGAGGGGAATTAAGGAAAGCCATGGCAGGCTGGTGGTCATGCCCAACAATTAAGAGTGCTGGCACACCCCTGACCAGCCTGTTAGCCAAATATGATAACAGCCCGTCTTGAGTTCGAGCGAGGTCGAACCTCTATATCTTTGATGCTGAAGGCCCTTGGCCTTAAGGGCGTTATTTGGAACTTTTCAAAATAATAGCCCGTCTTGAGTTTGAGCGAGGTCGAACCTCTATATCTGTGATGGCGAAGGCCCTTGGCCTTAAGGGCGTTATTTCGAACTTATCGAAATAACAGCCTGTCTTGAGTTCGAGCGAGGTCGAGCCTCTCTATCATTAATGGCGATGGCCCTTGGTCTTAAGGGCGTTATTTCGAACTTATCGAAATAACATCCCGTCTAGAGTTGGTGCGAGGTCGAACCTCTATATCTATGATGGCGAAGGCCCTTGGCCTTAAGGGCGTTATTTCGAACATATCGAAATAACAGCCCGTCTTGAGTTCGAGCGAGGTCGAACCTCTATATCTTTGATGGCGAAGGCCCTTGGCCTTAAGGGCATTATTTCGAACTTATCGAAATAACCGCCCGTCTTGAGTTCGAGCGAGGTCGAACCTCTATATCTTTGATGGCGAAGGCCCTTGGCCTTAAGGGCGTTATTTCGAACTTATCGAAATAACAGCCCGTCTTGAGTTCGAGCGAGGTCGAACCTCTATATCTTTGATGGCGAAGGCCCTTGGCCTTAAGGGCGTTATTTCGAACTTATCGAAATAACAACCCATCTTGGGTTCGAGCGAGGTTGAATCTCTCTATCTTTGATGGCGAAGGTGCTTGGCCTTAAGGGCTTTATTTCGAACTTATCGAAATAACAGCCCGTCTTGAGTTCGAGCGAGGTCGAACCTCTATATCTTTGATGGCGAAGGCCCTTGGCCTTAAGGGCGTTATTTCGAACTTATCGAAATAACAGCCCGTCTTGAGTTCGAGCGAGGTCGAACCTCTATATCTTTGATGGCGAAGGCCCTTGGCCTTAAGGGCGTTATTTCGAACTTATCGAAATAACAGCCCATCTTGAGTTCGAGCGAGGTCGAACCTCTATATCTGTGATGGTGAAGGCCCTTGGCCTTAGGGGCGTTATTTCGAACTTATCGAAATAACAACCCGTCTTGAGTTCGAGCGAGGTCGAACCTCTATATCTTTGATGGCGAAGGCCCTTGGCCTTAAGGGCGTTATTTTGAACTTATCGAAATAACAGCCCGTCTTGAGTTCGAGCGAGGTCGAACCTCTATATCTTTGATGGCGAAGGCCCTTGGCCTTAAGGGCGTTATTTTGAACTTATCGAAATAACAGCCCGTCTTGAGTTCGAGCGAGGTCGAACCTCTATATCTTTGATGGCGAAGGCCCTTGGCCTTAAGGGCGTTATTTCGAACTTATCGAAATAACAGCCCGTCTTGAGTTCGAGCGAGGTCGAACCTCTATATCTTTGATGGCGAAGGCCCTTGGCCTTAAGGGCGTTATTTCGAACTTATCGAAATAACAACCCATCT